>NW_021144924.1:64412-76943 GCF_900634775.1 Gouania willdenowi | reverse complement strand
TTAGTGCGTCTGTAGTTCAGGTCTAAGCTGAGAGTCGTCGTCCTAGATGAACACTATTTATTTACTGTGATGTTTTTAGGGAACCAGAGAATATTCCAGCCTCTATTTGTACTGGGTTTCTGTAATTAGAGGTAAAAAATGCAGATTAACGTTAGCGTCCATGGAACAGGCTTTGATGGCAGAGCCAAAACAACCGCCGTGTGTTTGTCCAACAGGAAGTGGAGGCAGAGACGGAGGCTTATGGTCGGCACAAGCTGTCAAAGCAACAACACAGCAGTTAAACATGAAAACAACACATCCCAATTATTCTGGCTGGATTAGGACGATCCCACTGATCTGCCTTCACTTAGCTGCAGGAAAATTCCTCCCGTCCAACAAATATTGGGAAATCTTCCTCCGATTGGTCGCATTAATCACAGGCAGCCTTTGTTGGAGAACTCATTTATGGTTTTTTGCGTGAGAGGAATTTGTGGGTCCTTCTTGTTCTTCTAGTGCTTCCACACGGCAGTGAGACGGGACGAGAGCAGGAGAAAATAACCCAGATGGAACCAGTACCAACGCACAGTACAGCGCCAACAAGTGGCAACTATCAACATTACCATGTGTTAGAAACTAAAGGTGATCCAATCAAACCCATGTCAGAATCATGTTTTATCAGCTCCACATGTGAACCACTGTATATGGAGGAATGTACATTAGGGATGTTTAAAATCCTTCAGTGTAAAGGTTTAAGTCAAAGGATCCTCCACTGTTTTTATTAATGTGTCCTAAACTCTAATAAATGTCTTTATTAGTAGATCTATGTATAACTGAACACATTATTATTCACCATATTCATTTAATATCCTTTTAAAAACAGGACTACTTTACAGTTTTAGAGCCATTTTTAAATCATGTGATTGATGATGTCACACGGCCCCACTGCCTGTAAACGTCCCATTGTTTTCTATTGGAGTGAAACATTCAGCCTGATTTATACATTATTTAACAGCTTTTTAGATCATTGGACCCCAAAAATCTCTCCTTTATTCCCCCTTATAGATGGTCCTGTCTCCACATGACTGTTCTTCAATGTTCATGTCTGTGTTCAACCACCTTCAGCTACAGTGGGGGTCCCTGCTCTCTGGAACCTTTATTTTGGAGGGTCCCCGCTCTCTGAGACCTTTATTTTGGAGGGTCCCCGCTCTCTGAGACCTTTATTTTGGAGGGTCCCTGCTCTATGGAACCCTTATTTTGGAGGGTCCCGCTCTCTGGGACCTTTATTTGGAGGGTCCCTGCTCTCTGGGACCTTTATTTTGAAAGGTTGAGAGCCACTGATGTAGAATATGAGCTTGTTATTGTGTATTCCTTATATTCTTGCTTTAAGCTACGAGACACAGAATGATTACGTTTGATGACTTTTGATTCATTTATCGCCAAATAAAACAAATTCCTTTTATGGCATTTATAAATAATAAAGACCACATTTCCACGTGAGCAGCATCAAAACCGGACCCGTCGGGTTAGTGGAGAACCATGCGAGTAGAGAAAAACAGGACCCTTCAGTTTGATGAAAATATGGAAAAGTGGGCGAAGGACTAAGTTCTCACGGCGTGGTTAGCGTTAGCGCTCGTCTTGACGACAGATCAAATCTTTGGCGAGGAAGAACCTGATTGTGATCAAAGGATTGTTGAAGTTTTTCATCAGCTGATGGTTTACAGACACAGACACATGTTTGTTTGGGTTGACCACCACATCTGCTGCGACTCGCACTTTTCTTCTTCTAGCCTCAAGGATTTTCCTGCCGAGTCATATCTTTGTGCTTTACCTGGACAACGAACACGATGACATCATCACACGGACACTTCTTTGTTGTTTCTCCTGAAGTTTGTTTGAAATAAAGCAGACTTCATGTGTTTGTGTAACAGTAAGCGTGAGAAACACCATATGATTGGCTCTCTGTGAGAAGTTTAGAAAAAACAAGAGCAGCGAATGAAGTGCAGAAAAGAGTGATTGAAAAACAGATCATGTGAAATGTTACTTTATTTTTCATTTATCCCAGAAAATGCTGACTCAGCAGAAAAGACCCCTCTGTGTTTGTGTGGTCAGTCCCAATTTGTCTGAGGTCACTTCCTGTTGCTCTTTGTTTTTGTTGAGCAGGTGAAACGATTTAGTCAACAAGATTAGATTATTATTGGTTTTTATGTCCTGGATTATGAATTGTTAATTAGTTGACAACATTCAAGTTTTTTCTCCTTTTAATTATTCTTCTTCTTCTTCTTCTTCTTCTTCTTCTTCTTCTTCTTCTTCTTCTACTTCTTCTTCTTCTTCTTCTTCTTCTTCTTCTCTTCTTCACACTAGTTAAATTTGTAAACAGATTGGGCTGAAATTTGGTAGCTATAATCTATGGATGTGTACTCATCGACTCTCGGAGCCCGATTTTTGAATTGGGGCCCCAAAAGGAAAAAAAAACGAAAGTCGATTTCTCATTTATTTACGAGTCAAATATTACGACGGTTGGTGGTACTGCATCATTGGCACATACCTAATTGGGGCCCATTACCCCGGATGTGTCATAGGGGACCCTGGGGGCCCCATTTTTCAAGTAACTGCTCCTCTGTTAGTTCGATGAATTAGTCTTTGACATTAACTGTGTGTGTTTTTGGATTAACATATTTTTTGTACCAATTGATTTTTGTGTCATGTGGTGTAATGACACATTTCTGTCAATAGGGGGCAGTAATTTAATTCTTTCCATAGTTCTCTTTGTGTTCCCACATTTCCTTTTTTTTCTTTGAAATGTCCATAGATTTTCCTTTGATTTGCACTTTCAGTATATATTTATACTAAATTTTAGTTTTCTTTCACTTTCTAATATACTTTTTCCTCTCTCTCTCTTTGTGCCCTTGTATTTCATCCAGTAGTTCCCTTTAGCTTACTTTATTTGTCTTTAGTTTTCTTTTAATTTTCTTTATTTTTCCATTAGTTTTCCTCTTCTTTCCTCCTGTTTTCCTCCCTTTCTTTTCCTCGTCAGTGGCTGCAGGAATGCGGCGGAGCGTCGCTCGGCTTGTGATCCGTAATCAAATCAAAATGTGTCTGCATACTTTCCCATGGGGACGTCCAATTAGACGTCAACAGTGATGAAGATAAACAGTTGCAGAACAATCAGGAAGAGTTTCAGACGCATAAAGCAGGACGGAGATAGAAGGCGTTCATTTGTAGAGCGGTTTGATGAAGCAGTGGCTAACAACAACAACAACAACAACAACAACAAAACAACAACAACAAACAACAACAACAACAACAACAACACAACAACAAACAACAAAAACAAAAACAAAAAAAAAACAAAAACAAAACAAAAACAAAAAAACAACAACAACAACAACAACACGATGCAAGCACACATGGATCCTCTCAAACACACTTAATGACACAACAAAACACGTAAATTACAAGCACACACTTCCACACTTTGAGATACGCACACACACACAAACATGACACACACACAGTTTAAGTTCTGCTGTGGTTTTCTGTTATTAGCTGCTGATGAAAGCGTGTGTGTGTGTTTGGGTTTTTTTGTGTGTCTGCAGATCTTATTTTTAGAAATACGACTTGTTTTGTGAGACGCACACACCACGACACGCTGAGCCCTGATTGGTCAGTGGCTAACAGAAGCAGGTGTGATGAGCTCATCAGAGCCACGTGTGTGTGTGTGTGTGTGTGTGTGTGTGTTATTGTACGTCTGTGACTGTTCTGAATGCAGGCATGGGATGTGAAGACGTTTGACCTGGCTCTGACTCCGCCCCCTTGTTTTGCAGAGGTTTAAAGTTCTAAGTCCAAGGCTTCATAAAAAGCCTCCTTTAGTTGTTTATCACCATTGGTTAGGCTCCTCCTCTTTCTCATCATATGGCCTCCGTACGGTTCCACCCACAAGTGCACGTCTGGCCTACTGTGCGCATGGAAGTCAGTGGGATGCTGACGTGAGAGCAGACCAGGGTCAGATAAAGGTCACTGGAGGCCAAACCACGGCCGAGGAGCAAGAAAGGGCAAATAAGGACCAAAATGATCCCATCAGGGTTCAACAGGAGCCAAACAACATCAAAAGGGGATAAAAGAAGCCAAAATAGAACCAAACTATGGCCAAAAGGAGTCTCAACGAGCTGAATGAGAGTCAAAAGAACTGAAATGAACCAGACGAGAACCAAATGAGGCCAAAGAACAAAACAAGAGAAAGAGGGCTAACAAAGAGCCAAAAAGAAAGACAAGTGAGGGTTAAAAGAAAGCCAAAAAAAGGCCCAAAATGAGGAACAGGAAACCAAGAGAGGTCTAAAATGAACCAAACAATGGACCAAATGAGCCTGACCAGAACCAAACAAAGAACAAAACAGACAATGAGCTAAAAAGTGGGGGGGGGGGGAATCAAATGAGGGCCAAAATAATCCAAATGAGGGTAAAGGAACCAAGACAGGACTAAAATGAACCCAACAATGGACAAATGTGGAAAAGGTTAAAAGGCGCCAATAAAGGAACCCAATGAGAGTCAAACTGAGTCAAACAAGGACTTAAGGCCAAACAACAACCAATGAGGACCAAGAGGAGCCAAAGAGTCAAATAGGAACAGACGAGCTTCACAAGGAGCTGAACGTGAGTCAAAAGGGACCAAAAGAGCAAAAAGGACCAAAGGTAAGTTTTAAGGGACGTGAAACACTTTATGACGGTTGGATCTATTTTATTGTATCGGTAATAAATGCATGAATATTTAGTTGTTATTATTTGTTATTTGGGCAATGAAAGACGTTTGAAAAGCTCCATTTTTTAACCTGCGATCTGCGTTTTTTGTGTGGCACAAGGTATTGGACTGGTTTAGGACTGGGTTTAGACCCAAACTGGGCGGTTCAGATTCCCCACTTGTTCAAAGGAACCACTTTCTGCAGTTATTATCTGAAGTAATGCTGATCAGCTCCCTGATGTTGGCATCCTGCTGCACACCTGGAGCACAGCTGTACACACACACACACACACACACACACAGCGTTTCCACTCTGTCTTTTTTCCATCTGCTCCCGTTCCTCACGCCAAACTTTCCAATCCATGCAAACCAGGCGGTGGTTTTTAGGATTCTCATTATGCAAAGCATTCACTCTGAGCTAATGGTGCTAACTTTGTGTGTGTCTTATCTAGAGTCACATTTCTAGATTTGACTCTTACGTCTAAACCGCAGACAGTGAAAGATCCTCATTTTTACCACAAAATCCCCTAATTAATCATACCTCTTACTTATTACAATTATTATTACTTCCAACTATTCATGAAAACATAATTACTGATATTAGTTAGTTTTACTAGTAGTTATTTGTTATCTATCACCTGTCAGAGGAATAAAGAAATCCTCGTCATATTAGCCTTTCTGCTCACTCGCTCATTTTCCTCATCTTCTCTACGACGTGGCTTCCCTGGACTTAACATCATGTCGTGTTTTGAATGAACAGAGTCGGGAGACGGCAAAGCGTTTTTAATCACACATGACTGGACCTAATATCCCATAAGCCCACTGACCAGGTGAGTCCTCATTGGCTCTCTTTTCTTTATACTTTTCTAAGCAAAATATCTTTATATGTTAAATACAGTTATACCATGTTGAACTTCTCTAGTGTGCAGCATGGTGGGAGTTCCATCATGTTTTAGAGCTCCATGCTTGTTTTAGCTAGTTTATTATTTATTAGAATGTTTACAGATGAGCTTTAAAAGCAGGTCAGATAGAGCAGACTGTACAGGTGAACAGAGTTTTTTTTTTTTATGGCCACAGAACTCGTAACTTTTAAATGTTTTCACATTCAAACCAAATGGAAAATCTTCTCACGTCTGATTGGACAGAAATGTCCACATGCAAACAGAGTGGGTTGGATCGTCGTTTTCAAAGCGGTCAGAGGGAAATGCAACGTGAGGCTGTTCACCGCGAGAGTCGATGCTAGAGAGGACCGGAGGTAAAAATGATCTTAGGTCTTTGGACAAGCTTTTAAAAACAAAAACAAAAAACAAAACTCTTTAAAAGTTTAAAAGTTGGTGTTGATTTGTTGAGTGTTAATGTTTTTTCTAAGCTATAATACAACAAAGAAAACCTTTCTATGCTTTCAACGGCTCAGTTTTTAACCTTTTTTTAAAGAAGAGTATCATCTGCATAGAGAGACATTTTTTGAATATCAGTAAAGCTAAACTCTTCACTATGAGTTTTCTTTTCATCCTCTTACGTTAAACTTTCAACCATGTTTTCTACCTTTTAAACCACTTATTCTAAACGTTTGTCTGCTCTGTTTGTAAAACCTGTAAAAACTGTAAAACCAAAGTGGTTAAACGCTCTTGCTATAAATGTCTACAGCTCAGTTTTTAACCTCGTCTGTATAGAGAGGCATTTATTGAACATCAGTAAAGCTGAAGTTTTCACTCTGTTGTTTTATATTTTTCTACCTGTTTTTTTCTTAACATTTTCTAGTTTTTAACTAATTTGTGCTAAACATTTTTCTCTTCTGGTTGTGAGTCTTTCCTCGTTACATTTCCAGCCAAAATGGAAAACCCAATTTGATGCATAAAGAAGAGTATCGTCTGCATAAAGAGAAAGTTCCTGAACATCGGTAAACCTAAACTCTTCACTATGAGTTTTCTCGTCGTGCTCAACATTTTCCAGATGTTTGTAAAATCTCTGATAAATGAGGAAAATGAGAAGCAAAAATTTCTAACTGAAACCGCAATTTTGCTTCCTCGCAAGCGGCGTTTGAATGCCTCATATGTTCACATTAGTGTTTGGTGTTTGCCATGCAAATCCACAGGTGGGTCAGTTTCCAAATGAGGCAGGCAGTGAAACATTTGGCCAAAAGAGAAGCTAAAATGACTAACTGGAGATGCAGGAAAAACAGCAGCTGATTGTAGTGATGCTCAGAAACCAAATCTCTGTTTCTAACTGAAAGGAAGTGGAGGGTTTTACCCACAGGTGGAAGTAAATAAACTTTTTATCAGGCAAGTAATTGGCCACCTTTTCAGGTGGATAACATTTTTATTCCATTTACAGGCAATACTAGTGTGTAAATGTGTGATGTTCTCACAAATCCTGGATGTGATCTGGGGTGGAGGGAGTGGCTAAAAGTGTTTACTAAATGAAATTGTAAATTGTAAAATTGTGATCTGTGTGGCCTACACTTTATCTTAAGAAGCTTTAGTTTTTAAAAAATAATGCTACTTGTGGAGGCCTCTACATGTGTTTCACTCTTTAGAAACCAGAGATGGTTTGAAAGTTGAGGAAGTTAAGATTGCCTGTCATGGTTTGGAGGTTGACGGCTGTCCTTCTTTGGTTTGCTGCAGATTTGGGCGGAGCTTCACTCTGACGATGAGTTCACAGGAAGCCAACGTCACATCTTCACTCCTCTTTTTTCAGCTGACTCCTGGCTTCATCACCTTGTTGGCTTGTAACCTGTTGGTGGCTCTGCCCACCAATGTCTATGTGATATGGCTGATCGTGGGCAGGGCGAGTGGGGTGGCGGTGTCTGAGATCTTTGCCCTGAACCTCTCCTTGTCTGAAGTTCTGTTCAGCTTGCCATCGCTCCACCTGGTTCTTCACTTCACCCTGGGGAGGAACGTGAGCCAGGAGCTGCTCCTCCTGCAGCTCTTCTTACGGCTCATGTTCATCGCTCGCCCGCTTTTCCAGAGCTGCATCTGCCTGGAGCGATACCTCGCTGTCGTACACCCACACCTGTTCCTCAGGTAAACAACCAGCAGGAGGTGGAGCTTAGAGCATAACTAACTTGCATAACTAGGGATGTTCTGATCAAATGGAGCCAACTTAAAAAAGAAGCTTTTACAAAACTCACTCAAAAGCATATGCCAAAGGAAACCAAGAAAACCCAATGTGATACATTAAATAGCTCTGTTTGATAAAGAAGAGCATCGTCTGCATAGAGAGACATTTATTGAATAGCAGTAATACCAAACTCTTCACTATAACTGTTGTTTTTCATCCTCCTATGATGTCTGCTCTGTTTGTAAAACCTTTCTGAGCACAATGTGAAACCAAAGTGTTTAAACGCTCTTGTTGAAGTTAAAAAAAATATTAAGTGTTAAAAATATAATTTCAAGCCAAAACCTTCTACAGTTCAGTTGTAACCTTTATAATGAAAAGTATGGTCTGCATAGAGAGACATTTATATATATACTGTATATAACATGTGAGTCTTTGTGTGATTAGTTAAGCCTCTCTCTGTCCTCAGGCTGAAGCCTCTGTGGTATCGGCTGATGTTCTGCGTGACTAACTGGGTGGTGGTGGTGCTCCTCGCCATCATTCCTACCTTCATGTTCACTGTACATCAGTCTGCGGTGCTGCTCATATGTTGCTCCTTCTTCTTCCTGGTGCTCATGACGTACTGCGGCATGCACGTCCTGTGCACGCTCACACGTCCTCCGCCGGGCCACGGCGACTGCGGCCTAAGCTCTGCCAAGAGGTCGGCCTTCAATGTTATTGTTGTGACGCTGACCTTCACCAGTGTGACTCAGATCGTCCAGGTGATCCTGTTGGGCCCCGCCATTCTGAGGACCCAGGGCTGCATCAGCATGTGGGTCACCTCGATCACCCTGACCTTCAGCATCGTGGGCGGACTCATCACGCCACTGTTGTTCCTCCAAAGGGCGGGAAAACTGTCCTGCTTCAAACTGGGAGTTCCCTTCACCGGCTGAGTGGGAATGATGGGATACTGTGACACGTTAACGCTTCCGTTTCAAACGCTGGTGGTAGAAACGCCGCCACATAAGATAAAACAAAATTTTTCTCTACCTCTTCAACTTCACAGAAACATTTAATGAGTAATTCTAGTTAAACTAGTTATAATCGTATTTTTATATGTGACTCCTAGTAATACTAGTCAAAGTGAGTCCTGAACTCCTTCCTAGTGAGAATGTTTTCTGTAACTCTGACCTAAGTGTAATGTTAAAAATAAAAACTTATGAAAATACACACAAACCCATTGGTGTTGGTTTAATTGGAGGCAGTGGCCCCCAAACACCGGCTCGTGGACCATTTCCAGTACGCAACACATAGAATGTTACGGTAATTGTATTATAAAAGTTAATGCTACTGGTTCCCTATGGGGGGTGGGGGGGGGGGGGTTCTAGGGAAAGAGATGAATTCACCTGAACATGCATTAAAATGAAGATAAAATTAATTTTTTATAACTTTGTTTTTTTATTCGTTGCTCGGTACTAGCGTATTTAAATGTGGGCGTGTTCAGAACTTTGGCTTGATTGAAGCTCGATTTTCAATTAATAATGATGCCATCCTATTGTTTCGTTTCCAAGACAAACGTGTGTGTTTAAAGGAGGGGTGTGTGCTCTGAGCTTCACGCTGAGGATGAGAACATTATTCACGTCCTGATGACGGAGCAGCTCTGAGGAGCTTTATGTAACACGTGTGAAAGGCTGGAGCAGAGGACCACGGGGGCTGCTCCGGACACTGTGTGTGTGTGTGTGTGTGTGTGTGTGTGTGTGTGTGTGTGGTGTGCGTGTGTGCGTGTGTGTGTTATAGTAGAGTTGCTTCTTTAATTCAGCGTCAGTGGTTGATAAATACCATCAAGTTGATTATTCACTTGAAACTGAATAACTGAGCCATGAGGGGGCGATAGAGAGACAGCAGCTGTGATTCCTGCAGGACAGCACAGAGTTAGAGAAGCACAGAGTTAGAGAAAGCACAGAGTTAGAGAAAGCAGAGAGTTAGAGAAAGCACAGAGTTAGAGAAAGCACAGAGTTAGAGAAAGCAGAGAGACGTAAATGTCTTTAAATCCACTGTTTGCACTGGAACAGGTTTTTATACCAAACCCTTTTGTTGCATTTTATTCGTGCTCTGGTATTTTAGTCATTGTGTTTAGTCACTTTTTTACTCTCGTTAATTGACTTATTTCTGCTCATTAGCTTTGTGTCGTTTAGTGGTTGATTTATAAACACACACAACTGTAACTGAAAAATACATGAAAAAGGCCAGAAGGGGGCGATAGAGAGCGCTAAACCAGGATAGAGATTTATGCTTGTTGATGGTAAAGTTCATTCTCACTAACTTTAATCTCTAAGAGTATTTTTTTTTTGATTTAAAATAAGAAAGTAGTTCTCCTGTCAAACTTACTTAAAACCTGTTTATGATCCTGAATAAGTTAAGCCTCTGACTGTTAAAAGCCATATACGCTAATCTACAGTCATAATTTAAATCCAAGTATGAAATAAATTTACCTTAAACCTGTTCCATAACATTATAATAAACTTACACTTGAAACTCAGTTAAACCTGAATTTGTTTATGAATCAGAACTAGAATCTAAGATTAAACCTGATTTTTGTGGTTGTCCTGATCAAAAAATGTAAAAACTGTAATTTAGCTATTTTTGAAACAATTTGTATTTGTTAAATGTATAAATAAATGAATGGTGAGGACACTTTGTTCCCATCATTGTGTGGGCAGTAAACATATGGTGCTGTTGTGCAGACTCTCTCTCTAATCCCGACTGTCTCTCTGCTGTCTAAACACACCACATCAGATCAACGTGGAGCTTTAACTCAAGGTGCTGCTGAGCTTCAGGAATATTTCTCATAAATCTGATCAAATCCCAGAGCAGCTCGACCCTCCGAGGCTGCGTCTCCAAAGATTTATTTCCGGCTCTGGCTGTGACTGCTGCGTCGGGCCGGATGACCATCATGACAAAGCGTCTCAGATCCGTCAGCGCTCGCGGATCCTTCCAGGTCTGAGAGACCTGATGGAGGTCAGGACAACCAGCACTGCTCCTTCAGATTTATTAGAAAACTCCATTTTCTTTGGCTTTGTCGTTCACTGATGAAGCATCGGTGCGTCTGTGAAACAAAGGAGCTCTTCATCATCAACATCGTCGTCATTCAGACGTTTTACTCTCATTAAAACAACCCAAAGGTGGATTTTGATCACAGTGTAAATGCTGCAGTCCACCTGAGGACTGCTGAGTCATGGTTGGCAGATGGTTTGAGCTGGTTCGACTGGTCAACAGTTCAGTTAGTGACAAGGGAAAAAAAACCAAAGTATTGTTGCTGAGTCACAGTTTGAACAACAATAAAATTTAAAAAAACATGCTACGTCATGCTCAAACACCACAGGCTTCCTGATTAATGTTGCTGACTCATGTTTTGGCTTACCTGAGGAATGTTATTGAATTAGCGTGCCTGGGTAATGTTGTTGGTCATTGTTTCATGGGTATTGTTGGTTTAACCATCACAGCCTACCTTACCTCATCATTTGTGCTGAGTCACAACAAAATGTTTGACTGCTGCCATTTATTATCAACTGGAGACTATTTTAACAAGTGATTAAAAGTACAGATATAAATGGGGAGTATTGTGTGGGCATTAATTTAGCTGAGTCATGTTTTGACCCGTGTTGAATGGCCTCTTGTTTTCTGCCGTGTCTGTGTTTTTCTGACAGACCCAAAATGTGAGAAAAGGTCCTTTTTGTGCCCACAGAAACATTTAATGAAGCGCCGGCTCTCACAGCGTGCTGAACGCACCAATGGGAATGCGACGGTGGTATTTTTGCGAGCTGAGAATTCACTAACAGCTTATAAAACGCTTGAAGGAAATTAAAGCAGAAGCAGGAATTACAAAAGCCACGAGGAATTTCATCAGAGTTTTTGCTGAAGACAGAAAACAGCCGCGTTCTCGTGTTCAGAGCCAACAATGCTCAGATGTTTCCTCAGCAACTCCACCACTACTTTACCACTGCTCTGAAGATATAGAATCAATCACAGCAACGTCAACAACCACAACGTCCAATACAATTTAATGTCAACAAATACGCCAACAATGTTTACGACGTCAACGACATAATCTACTACAACTACGTCAACAACTTTAACAAATGTCAGCAAAAGTGTCATCAACAATATAATAAACTACAACAAATACATCATCAATGTCCAAAACAACACAGCTACAACGTCAACAACTATGTTAATATCAACAAGAAATGTTAACAACAACTTTAACAAATATGTCAACAAATACATCAACGATGTCATCAATATACGTACAACTCCATCAACATCATCAAAAGCCAACAATGTCAACAACACAGCTACAACGTCAACAAATACTGTACGTCTCAATGATGTTGACAGCAACTGCAACAAGTATGTCAACAACAATATCATCATCATTAACAATGTAATCAATTACAACAAATACCTCAACAACAACAACAACAACAACAACACAGCGACATCAACCAACATCTTAATATCAACAACAAATATGTAAACAATATAAAAAACTACAATAATGTCATCATTAAAAGTATTGACATTTAAGTCAAATAAGTCAACAAAAATATAGGAAATAACATCAATAACAAAAGATTACACATTAACAGCAGCTGTTTTACTATAAAGATAATAAAGATTTTAAACTAAACATCTTTTCATCTCAGTTTGTTTCATTTTCATTTCAAACATGTTTATCTTTAAGGTGAAAACAAAGAAATCTGAAATGAATCCATGTGTTC
>NW_021144924.1:41912-59412 GCF_900634775.1 Gouania willdenowi | reverse complement strand
GTTACAAATAAAACCAAAAAACACTCACACAGGTCTAAAAAAAAAAAGAACAAGAAGAAAGGGAATATAAAATAATGAATTTCTGTTATTTTTTATTTCAGTTTTTATTGTTCAAGTTGTATCACAAGTGTGTGTGTGTGTGTGTGTGTGTGTGTGTGTGTGTGTGTGTATCTTATTTCATCGTCCCTCTGACTTCCTCCATCTCACTGACGTGTCCTTGAGCAAAGCGGTGAACCCTTGACCTTTGACCTCTGACATTTAGTCAAACCCTATGAATTAAAGGTGAAGGTTTTGTCTTTAATATGTTTTTAAGCGGCGGGCCCTGAGCGCGGTCTGACAGGCCTTTTAACAGCTCCCACAGCTGCTGCGTATTAAACTCTTACTGCCTCCATTGTTTCTCTTTCCACAGCCTTTTGTGCGGCCGAGTGGAACGAGTTCACACACTTTGACAGCTTCATATTCCCTCTTAGTACAACCGTAACATTATGACCACCTGCACCATACGCACACTTAGACACTAAACCATTACCTTTAAGGAGTGCATGCACTGTTTTAGTTTAAAGGAAACACACACACAATACCACAATCATTCATTCAAGATATTCTATTTAATTGTTATTTTACAAAACAACAAAGAGGAAAAAAATGCACATTAATGAACAAAACAGCACAAAAACTAATTGAAAAAGTGTAAAAATTATATATATATAAAAAAAAAATATATATATATATATATATATAAAGAATGCACACAAAGGAAAAAAAGAAATTGCAAAATGATTTTGAAAAGCATACAAAAATCAAGGAAAAATATTGAGTAAAAAGCACAAAAACAAATGTAATATTGCCCAAAGAAGCAAAAAAAAAAGCACACACTCCTGAGGCCCCTCGTCATATCCATAAAGGTGCAGTTCGCACAAACTGGACATAACACATTCAGCCGCTGCTCACCCTGTGAGGCAGAAAAGGCCAAAAGGTCAATGCGAGAACATGAGCCCACCACCTTTGGCACAAAGGCTGGGTTGGGTCTCAGGATGATCCTCGTATCACCCGGGAAAAGCTGAGTGCACGACGGATGAACCGAGAGCGCATGGATGTCACTGACCCTATTGGCCGAAGCCAGAGCCAGTAACAAGACTGCCTTAAGAGAGGCGGACTTCAGCCCCGCTTCCTCCAGTGGTTCAAAAAGAGGACGTTTAAGTCCCTCCAAAACCACCGCCAGATCCCACGGTGGTACCAGTACCTAGCTAGCAGGGATGCTAGGCCAAAGTGTGCTGGACCGCCTGAGACGTCGAGGACAGCGTTGGTTTCCAAGACGGCAGCTTTCGCTTTCGTCCGAAGCTCGGATACCGTAGTATCTGGAACTGGAGCGGGGCTACACACTTTTGGGAGAGTCCAGAGGGAGGACCGGCGTGCGCACGGGCCCGTAGGCGCTGAGGGCAGTGGGACCGAGAAGACAGCGAGGGATAGCTGAGAGGAGAAGAGGTGTTTGAATGGTGCTCGTCTGTCCGTGTCCTCCTTTTATAAAAGGTGGGTCTCCCCCTAGTGGATGGACGCGCCTCACCGACAGGTTGTATCCCATAGTGAGACATCTCATGAAATATTATGATATAGAACCAAAGGATGATCACTGTTATGTTATTATTTTACTGTTTGATCAAACTGAGGTGTTTGTGCATCTGAAGTAATTAAACATTCCTGGTTAAAAGATGAGGAGTGGATGTGTGCTGTGGTATCTGAAGCCCTGTCATTTTAAAACTATGTAAATAAAATAAAGGAGGAAACAGGAAACAACGATCCTGAGCTAAGCTGTCAGTGGATGTGAAGCGCTGCCACAGGCGGACGGGTGTGTCCTGGTTACAATGCACCATGGGAAATTAGAGGCGTGATGCTGATGTGCAGCTGTGTGTGTGTGTTTGTGTGTGTGTGTGTGTGTGTGTGTGTGTGTGTGTGTGTGTGTGTGTGTGTGTGAGCAGCTGTGGCGTCTGGACAGCAGTATAATGTCAGGCTACAGGCGTGTTGGGATGAAAGCGAGTGTTTGTTCTGACTTTGGCTCTGAGTGTTTTGGGCGTTAGACGTCCGTCATTCACTGGTGACACGTGACTTTATATATATATATATATATATATATATATATTTCCTTTGTCCTTAAATACCTGTGAGATACAGCTGGTAATTCCTCTCTGTCTCTGTCAGAGACAATAAACCCAACCTGGCAACACAGCTTCTAAAGCACAAGCACAGATACTGAAGTACAGTGAAGAAGTGTTTTCACCCCAGATTGCTAAAATTAGCTCAAATTTGCTAAAATCAGCTTACATTGTGCTGAAATTAACCCATTGTTTGTTGTTATCAGCTTAAATTAAACTAAAATAGGCTAAACCGTTCTAAGACTAGTTCAAATTACTTAAGATTTGCTCAAATTAGCTCAATTTAGCATAATTTAGCGTAGATTTTGCTGAAGTTAACTCAAATTAGCGTCACTTTAAAAAATTTCCTGAATTTTGTCTTATTTGAAATATATGATAGGTTTTAGTTTATTCAGACAAGTTTTCTCTCCTGACATGTTTCGACTGTCAACTGCCAGTCTTCCTCGGAGGTGATTGCTTTGATGTATCTCTATGAGTTTTCTCATAAGCAAAGCATCAAAGCATCTTCTGGTGGCTTTCATATGTCCTTATGAATTATTTCTGGGCGTGGCTCTGAGGTTGGCCACTCCCCCTGTTGCCCCATGTTCCTAAACCCCCAACCCTAAAAACTTGAACATCAAACATTGGTCCAATAGTTTGTGGAGGCACACATATCACAGCCAATAAGATTTCAGTTTATTAACAGGTGATTGTTAGCATACAAAGCTCTACATGATCTAGCTCCTGTATATCTATAGAGACCTGTTAGTGCTCTATCATCCAGGTAGATCACTCTGCTCTCAGTCTGATGGTCTTCTGGAAGTTCCTAAAGTATCTAGAAGTAGAACAGGAGGCGGAGCATTCAGCTACCAGGCTCCTCCCCTTTGGAACCAGCTTCCAGTCTTAGTACAGGAGGCTGCTACTCTCTACACCTTTATCTATCTATTAACATAACCATCATAGTGTATCATGTTGTTCTGCAGTCTGTGTCTTCTCCTCTTCCTCTGAGGGTTCTCTTTTCTGGTGTTTTGATGCTGGAGCTGGTGGTTCCTGATCAATGGTTCACAGCTCAACTAGTCTAGAACATTCTGATGGTCTATCCTTCTATTCTATTCTGTTTGTCCTTCTGTTCACTAACAATAACCAGTGGAACCAGATGTTCTCCACCTCTGAACCTGGTTCTAACAGAGATTTATTCCTATAAAAAGAGGAGTTTTTTCTTCCCACTGTCACTAAATGTTTGTTCATGTGGATCTTATTGGATTCTTTCTTTCTCATCATAGACTTTATATTTTGTTCAGCGCTTTGAGATGATTTGTTGAATTTTGTTTTATATAAATAAAGTTGAGTTGATTGGAGAGCAGAGAAACACACACAGCAGCAAATAAACTAACCCTAAACTTTACAGAGGATGTGTTCACTGACCTTCACTTTATGTTTCTCTGAGCACAGAAGTTCTCAACGTGTGGCTCGAGGCCAAAATTGGGTCACAGATAAAAAAAACAAACTAAAACATTTGCTCTTTTTTCTCATGTATCACTCAGCAAAAGTTCAGTGTGTGTGTGTGTGTGTGTGTGTGTGTGTGTGTGTGTGTGTGTGTTCTAACACAGAACAAGCTGATTGCAGCGATCACAATAACCGACCAATCACAGGAGGCCGTGGGCGGAGCAGTAAAATAAACAGACGTCCAAACAAGCAGCCGCAGAAAAGGTCAACAGTGTGTGTGTGTGTGTGTGTGTGTGTGTGTGTGTGTGTCTGGACCATGAGGCCAATCTTGTCTGCGTCGGCCGTCAGTTCCGATGTGTTTCACAGACCAGGCGCTCATTGTCAGGTCAGCCAGAGAAAGAAGTGACTCAGCGCTCCCAGTGGGCCCATAGACTTCAATCACACACACACACACACACACACACACACACACACACACACACACACACACACACACACACACACACACTGAGTTTTTTAGGAACTTCCCTGTGCTTTCCAGTCAGTTGCTAACAACTAGTTAAGTGTGTGACTAACCCCTGCATGGTGTGTGTCAGGTTAGTGGAGACGCTTTGATCACAAAACAAACATAAAATAACTCCAGTGAAAAATACACTAAACTACTTCAAAATTTTACAGAAAGAAAACAGGAAACACACAATACAACTGCAATATACACTAAGTGCCTATGTTACTAAGCTAGATTAGCTCGTATCGCGCTAACTTCCAGGATTTAATCAGTGTGTGCTGGACTACGAAGCTTGCCAACGTCTTACTGAGCTAAATCACCATGGTAACTTATGCTGAACGACTAGCCTGGTCAGGACCAGGTTTTTCTCTGGCTAGGATTTTAGCAAGTGATAAAGTCCCGCCTCCTGACCAATCAGATCTCTTAGAAAGCGAGCTTTCCAATAAAAGGTGATGTGTGAAGACGTCACTGTGTGGATCTGATCTGACGCTGACAGGAGAGAAAATATTTAGACATTAAAACAATCCTTTCATTTACTGATGACATCATTTAGAAAACATATAGATTTATATCTGATGACTGATCTATAATCAGCTGATGAAGCCTGTGTCTATGGGTGAAATCATTAATTAATTCAATGAATTCATTAATAACTCTGTGAATGTGTAAAAGTGTGAGATTAGTTATGATATAATGGATGAGATATCCCATCCAATGGATTAATATCATAAATAATATCACGTTTTTACACATTAACAGTATCAGCAGCATTGTTTTTGGTCTGAATTATGGATTTATTATTATTATTCCATCATTTTAAACTTAAGTAACACCAAACCTGGTCAGGACCAAGTTATGAAGTGGATCAGATCTGAATGAGTAGAAAAGCTCTACTGGGTTAAATGCAGTGTGTGTAATAACATTACATGGCCAATTAAAGGCGAAAGCCCCGATTTAATCTTTAATATAATATAATACATAATAATCCAGGATATAATTATGTAGATTGGTAGCATAGGGCCAAAATGACTCCACACATACAAAATGACAATAAAAAAAAATGCACAGAGATTCAAAAACCAGACAAAACTAATGTTTTGCACAAAACAACAAAAACACAAAACCATATGAATACAAATAAAATGAATCTTTGAACACAAAAAATACTCCCAACAATTAAAAAAAACAATAACAAAAACACACAAAATGAAAAAAAAAATGATTCCACACATACAAAATGACAATAAAAAACACAAAAGGACTCCAAATTCACAAATACACAACAGAGATCACAGAAAATGACAAAAGCACACAAATCAGTACAAATAACAAAACAAAGCAACTCCAAGAACACACAAAAATATGATAAAAACATATAAAAATGCAAACAAGAATACAAACACAGCCATACATGTGGTCAACCGTCCTGCGCTGATGGTCTTCCTGCTTGTGGCATGTTGGTCAGTGCACGTGTCAACGTGCACACGCCTTCACCTCAGAGAGAGAGAGAGATGATGTAGTGATTGACGACCACACTCAACGTTACAGGAAACACAAAGACACTGACCCTGAGGAGGAAACACAGCAACTATCAGCTGTGAGCAATGGGGGCGGGGCCAGTAGGTGCTGCTGACCTCTGACCTGGAGTTCCAGTCAGGCAACTCTCAGACACCACAGCTCACATTAAACCCCTCCTATCTCCTTTCCTATCCACTTTCCTTGAACCTAGGAAGTGTTTAAGTGGCAGCCATGATAAGCAGCGTTCCAATTCTCCAAAAATTAAGGAAAGTAGGTTCAATACTTCCTTTATAACCTCCTTTAGCCTAGGAAACACTGATACATCCTTTACCAAAGGAGACCACATAATGATGACCCACAATTCATTGCAGTGACCACATTTAAAGGGACACACTCATCAGAGCGTTCATGGAAACTCACAATGACCAACAAATAACAGAGATTATATAAGTTATTAATGCATTAATATGAACAACTTTAAATAATTAATCTAAAACCCATATATTATTATATGTAGACATATAATCAGATTATAACTGATATAAAACAGACACTGTGCTTCTAGAAAAAGGATCAGAGACATTTTTATCCACATGATGTTTTATTTATACATAATTAATGTTAATGAGTAGAAGGTGAGTGTGATCAACCATTCTCACTGTGACGTTCTTTAGTTTACCTTTAGTTCCTCGTAGCCATGGTAACCTCTTTTCCTTTGATTTACATTTAAACCTGTGATTTATGACATTATATCAGTGGAAAGTGTTAGAAAAAAACTTTTAGTTCATTTTCCTTTTTTGTCCATCATTTATTCAGAAAAATGTTCCACAGGAAATCCACTTTGATCTCCTGACATGTTTCAAAGTAAACATCAAAGTGATCAGGAAATGCCTCTGAAGAAGACTGGCAGTTGACAGTCGAAACATTTCAGGAGCTTAAAGTGGATTTCCTGTGGAACAGTTGTCTGAATAAATGAAACCTTAATATTATTTAAAAAGACAAAAACAATCTTGTTGGAGTTACAATAGATTAGGAACAAAAACACACAACTGCATCACATACGACAAAAAAATAAATTAATTTATACTAAAAACCGACAACAGAAATATCGCAAATATGTATGTGTGTGATTCCATATATCTGTGGGTGTGTGTTTGTGTGTCTTTGTGTGTGTGTTTATGTGTGTTTCTCTTAAACACAGGACAACAAAGGCAATGACATCATCAGGCCTAGTGATGTCACGGCTGATTTCAAACTTCTGAGATTCCCACAGATGTTTGTTTATTTATCTGTTTAATTGTTTATTTAATTGATTGGATTAAAACGATGTTTTATTGTCAAAAGATAAAAAGCAGTTGTGTTTGACGTCTTCTTTGATGTTTTCAGGCCCGACTTCAAAGGAGAAAATGAGTCAGAAAAGAAAGAGAGGCACACAGGAGCAGCTTTAGGGTACGCACACACACACACACACACGCACGCACGCACCACACACACACACCACACCCACACACACACACACACATTTGAACACTGAGCAGCATTCACTGAAGCAAGAACTCAAACAGATTCAAAGCAGAAAAGATGTTTTACAGATACATCGTCACAGCAACAGTTTAAACGGATTCACAGAAGTAGAGATTTTTTTTTTAAAAAATAAAAGGATTTAAAGCAAAATAAAAAATCGATAAAAAATTCAATCAATTTATAAATAGGTTAAAAACATCAAATATAATGAAATTGGATTAAAAAACAATGACTGAATAGGAAATAAAATAGATATTAATTAATGAATTAATAGGTTTGATTATAATTAGAAATTGATACAAAAAACTATAAATACATATAAATTAAATAAATAAATAGGTTAGAAAAAATAAAGAAATGCATACAAAACAATAAATACATTGAAATAAAATAGATAGATAAAATAAGGTTAAAAGTTAGATTAGATTAGATTAATACTTTATTAATCCCACAACAGGCAAATACACTCGTTACAGAATAAAAAACAGAGAAAAAAAAGAGTAAAAGCTAGAATATATAGATATATATACTCAATACAGATAGGGGAAAAACGGCCAAAATGGGATTCAGCAGATCAGGCTTTTAACAATCTTGTGATTGGGCACCACTAATTATTAATGAAACTTATTATGCTTCATATTCCCACTGTGTGTACAATCCTTCAGTCCAGGACTGGATCAGAAACGTTCCTCCACATGTTCCTGTGAGATCTTTGATCTGATGCAGTTTAGAGGAAAAGCTCCTGTAGAGCAGAGTGAGGGTCACCTCAGGTTGGTTGTTCTACGGGAAAACAAAAGCTCGCTCTCTCTCTCTCTCTCTCTCTCTCTCTCTCTCTCTCTCTCTCTCTCTCTCCAGCTGGAAAAGGAGTCGATCAATCTGAGCTGATCTGGAAATTCCTGCAGTGGGTTGAGTTCGACCAGCGATGAGTCACAGAGGGTAATGACTTCTATGGAATCATTCACTTTAAATCCAGCATCTAATGTCCAGGAAAACACTGCACATGTTTGTGTGTGTGTGCGTGTGTGTGTGTGTGTCTCATTGTTCCCACTGAGGACTTTAAATATTATTAACTTCTTTAACTACATTTTCAACCACTTTGTTTAGTTTTCAGTGATACAAGTGTGTGTAGAACAAGAACGATTAACTTTTATCACAGTGGGCGGGGCCACAGACATGTGATTGTCTCTGATCTGAGGGTCACATGATCAACTTCATGTCAGCATTAAAATAACGACCAATCAGATCATTAACACAGGAAAGAACAAAGAGTTTTGTGTTTTTGGAGTCATTTTGTGCAGTTTTGTCTTAAACACACACACACACACACACACACACACACACACCTGCTGAGTTGCAGGTCGCTGCACGCCACTGACCTCATACAGCTGACCTCACTCACTTACTGCATGCTGTTTCATCATGGGGTTTCCCTCAGCCACACACACACACACACACACACACACACTCGCACTGTGAGCAACAGTCTGGAGGCGCTGCACCTGATAAGACGGTAAGTGATAGAACCATGACTCATCATCATAAAACCTGATAAGTGCTAAGCTAACCCAAACATGTGGGACTGGTTGCTACGTGCTAAGCTAACCCAAATGTGTGGGACTGGTCGCTACGTGCTAAGCTAAGGGCGTTTTCAAAGAGTAAGTACACCCCTCAGTGAGCATTTATTGACAGTTTTTATGAGGAACTCCATGGCGCATATGTTCCCGCGGTGATGTTTGTGACTCTGTGCTTCTATAAGAGATCAGATCTAATCAGTGGCTACATCAAGCTATGTGTGTATTTACAGACACTGTGTGTGTATCCCTGTCTGTCTCTGCGTGTGCACAGACGTGTGTGTGTGTGTGTGTGTGTGGTTGTGTTCTCATGGTGAGAGTAGAGTACAGTTTGTGAGTAATATAGCATCTGTGTGTGAGCTGTGTATTGTGTGTGGTAGTTGAGTGGGCGGCGCTCTGTCACTGCCAGTGTTGACCGGCTGCCTGAATGGGCGTGTCTTACTGCTACAGGAGCCCCTCCCATAATCAAGGCCTTTTTTGAACTTCCCTCCTAGTGGTGTGTCAGCAGAAAGCAGAGGTTCAGTTACTCTTTAAAGAGTTGGCAACCACAGACGTTAACCACCCAGATGCACGTTAATGAGCCTTCGTGGTGGATTTGGTTCATATTTGTACGTTCCTTCTGTGAGATGTTCTTCAACGTTCCTGATCATATTCAGACTGAAACATCGAGTCACAAACATAGAGAAAGTCGCTGCACGCTCGCTTTCTTGGACTTTCTCAGTGTGAATCAGACAATTAGTCATGCCTTACGTGTGTGTGTGTGTGTGTGTGTGTGTGTGTGTGTTGTATGTGTGTATTGTGTGTTAGCACTTAGCAGGGTTGTGCTGGTTGTTTGGCTGTCTGTGTGTTTATGTGATGCGTGGGCAGGTCCATACTTGTGTGTGTGTGTGTGTGTGTGTGTGTGTGTGTTGAGGTAAAAGTCGTAGAGGAATTGTTGCTGAAGTATCAGAGAGGTGTGAGGGTATAACTCTGCCCCCTACAGGGAGGCAGAGGTACTACTGTGTGGTTATTAGCAGCATTATAAACACACACAACACTTCACGTGCACAACTGTGGACTAAAAGGTGTTGACCCCCATGTATAATGTGCTGTAGTGCCACCTATGGGAGAGAAAAGGAACATCATCTATTCACTAAGATAATGTCGTGTTCTGGACGTCGGCCACAGCGAAAGTTAAAGGTTATTCAACAATGAATCAGAGAAGAAAAAGCACACGTCTAGACCAACCATCTGACCACACACACACACACACACACACACACACACACACACACACACACACACACACACACACACACACACACACACACACACACACACAGATGGCCAGACAGAGCATGTGGTCACTGGAGAAGGAGTGAAAATTGTTGAATGTCACACAGAAATCAGTGAACACAGATCAGACGAAGCACGTTTCAAACCTTTTACAAACTCACAGGTTCTTTTATTTGCAGCCCAGACATAAAGTTTCTAATGGTGTCACACGACTTTCCCAGGCCGTGTGTGTGATAGCATCGGTTCTATTGGGAACATCTGATTCCTCACAAGGCCAAACATCCGTCTGCAGGATGAGCAGAGATTTGGACCAGAGAAGGAAAGAAAAGGTCCTCAACTCCAACTTTTTAATAACAGACTGAAAACATGAGAACGAGATGGTTTCACATGTGACCAGAGTAGAAATACTCTAATACTGCACTTCAGTAGCATTTTTGTAATTGGTTACTTTATTTTCAATCTACTTTTACTAGTACATTTTCTGAAGAAAACAGATACTTTTACTACATTTCCCATAAGTCCCTGAAGTATTTGTTCTGGTTAACCAGGAACCATACCTGTTGTTTGTTAGTTTTAGACTGTTATAACCTACATACAATGCCAATGCTAATGCTACATGCTATCCTGAGCTACATGTCTTTGAATCACTTTTCTTACGTTGCAGTTTTACAACAACACCATAAACACATCATAGTTTACATGTTGTTGAACTTCATATGCTATTTATTAAGGCTATGCTACATGCTAAGATGAGTGCTATGCTATGCTACACAATATTTAATCTGTTATGCTAATTTAATGGATTTGATTCACATGAAATTTTTCTTTTGGTAAATTTTTACAAGACATTTAACACGTCACAAGTTAAGCCTACATGTTATTGAACTCTACATCTTATGTCTTAATACCAAGTAGCATGTTAGGCTAGGCTACATGACATGCAGTATGATATGCTAATGTAATATATGAAACCTTTTTTTGTTTAAGTTTTACAAGATGATCAACATGTGAGAAATGACATGCGGTTGAACTTTTGGAGCCAAAAAAATACCTTCTCAATGAAAACAATATAGTGTAGAAAATTATATATGTGGTTAAAATTATATCAAATAATATTATTAATAATAATTCATATTTTTTTAGTTGATGTATTTGTAGTGCTTCAAAAAATAACTTGAATTTGATAACACATGATCATGTCGGTCAACACATACTAATTGCTAATTTCTTGCAACATATCAAGTATACATATTAATCTGTAAACCCATACATAATATACCTATTTATATTATCTAATACTACTGTAATAATAAATCATTTAACTTATAATCCAATCATGATGTGTCTACTGTATCAGCCTCAGAAACTTCCTTCAACTAAACCATGACAAGATGGAGGTGATTGTCTTTGGTAACAATGAAAAGAGGACTGCTGTCAGCAAGTATCTGAGTCTGGATCTTTAGAAGATAAAGACCAAGTCAAAAACCTGGTGTTCTGATTGACTCAGATCTGACATTCAGCATCAGATCAAATCTATCACAAAAACATCTTCTACCACCTAAAGAACATCTCCAGAGTGAAAGGTTTAATGACTCAGAAAGATCAGGAGAAACTGGTCCATGCTTTTATCTCCAGCAGACTGGACTATTGTAATGGTCTTCATCAAAACATCTACAGCTGGTTCAGAACGCTGCAGCTCAGGTCTGAACAGAACAAAGAGGTCAGAACACATTACACTGGCTCCCAGTCAGCCTCAGAGGAGACTGTAAAGTTTTGCTGCTGGTTATAAATGTGTGAATGGGTTTGGTCCAGAATACATCAGTGAGATGTTAGTCAGGTATGAACCCAGCAGGTCTCTGAGATCTATGGACACAGGTCAGATAGTGGAGCCCAGAGCTCACAGTAACCATGGTGATGCTGTGTTTAGTTGTTATGCTGCAAAGAAGTGGAACAAACTGCAGCAGAGCTGAAGTCAGCATCACATGTGAACATTTTTAAATCAAAGTCAAAGGCACTTTTTTTCTCTACTGCATATGATTGAGAGAGAGATTTTTTGTCATGTTGTTGATGTAATGATGATTTTACTGATGATTTTAATTGATTTTACTGATGATTTTAATTGATTTTACTGATGATTTTAATTGATTTTACTGATGATTTTAATTGTTCTTATTGATTTAAATGTTCTTATTGATTTTAAACAATTGAATGTTTTATCATGTAAAGCACATTGAGTTGCCTTGAGTATGAAATGCGCTATATAAATAAATTTGCCTTGCCTCAGGAGATGATGGATGTATGAAGAACTTCTCAGATAGTTCATATCTACATTGTTACACACACACACACACACACACGCATACACACGCACACACACACACACACACACACACATACACACACACACATACACACACACACACACACACACACACACACACACACACACACACACACACACACACACACACACACACACACACACACAAAGTGGGGTCCTACGTAGACCCCACCACCACGATGTTGCTGGTTTTGGTATTTCCTGTGACGATCTGACGGACATGTGTCTAATGTTCTGGTCATTTATGTAAATACAGAACAAACAGCGTTCTGTTTTGGCTCAGTACGGGACGCACTATTTAAGGGTCATATAAGGAATGATTCCGTATTTTAAGGGACAAGTGTCAACCTTAATTATAACCATCGATTTATTTTGTTACAGTTTTACAAAAATATAAAAGGGTTTGACATAAGAAATGATAACTAATGACAACTTTTGTTTTCATTGTTTAGCTAACTAGCTAACTGAATAGCTGAAGCTACGTTTTAGCTAGCCCCGTGTAGTTCTAGTAGCTGGATAATGTCAGGTCAGATATTACAGGTCATGGTGATATTGTGTGGAGGTGATTAAAGCTGAAGTTAGGAGAAAACATCCATCATTCCTCCTTTTCTGTGTCTGCTGAAGTCATCACCGTGTTTTTAAAACGAGCAGGAAGCCGCCGTGTCATCGCACTGTCTTCACATGCTGTGGTTCCTCTCTCAGGTGACCTTTCAGGGGTCTTAGATCCGACATTTAAGGTGCGCTAATGTTTAACGGTCAGGAACGAGCAAAGTGGAGCAGTGTGTGTGATTTACGGTGTCCGTCCTGCTTCACTTGTTGCCTCAGCTGGAGCTGTCAGTAATCCTCGTGTTGTGAGGACGTAAATCTCTCAAATGGCAGGAGTTATGTTCCCATCATTTGAACTATAAACTTTTACTAACTCCTCTAACGTTGCACATTAAAACGAGCAGAATTTCACACCTTGTCAGATTGAAGACTTTTATCTATTCACGAAGCTCAGGTTTTGACTAGTTGTTGATGGAGTTTGTCGGTTCTTTGCAGATGACGCTGTTGTGTTTGTTAATGAGTAGATAGCGTTTGGTTTTTAACAAAGAGCAGGTTTGAGAGTCTGTTGGTGATAGTTCAAGTACCAATTCTCATTTTAGTTTGCAATTTTACTATAGTATATACTGTCTACTATATACTATACTATATACTGTCTACTATACACTATAGTATATACTGTCTACTATACACTATAGTATATACTGTCTACTATACACTATAGTATATACTGTCTACTATACACTATAGTATATACTGTCTACTATATACTATAGTATATACTGTCTACTATATACTATACTATATACTATAGTATATACTGTCTACTATATACTATAGTATATACTGTCTACTATACACTATAGTATATACTGTCTACTATATACTATAGTATATACTGTTTACTATATACTATACTATATACTATAGTATATACTGTCTACTATACACTATAGTATATACTGTCTACTATACACTATAGTATATACTGTCTACTATACACTATAATATATACTGTCTACTATACACTATAGTATATAATGTCTACTATATACTATAGTATATACTGTCTACTATATACTATACTATATACTATAGTATATACTGTCTACTATATACTATAGTATATACTGTCTACTATACACTATAGTATATACTGTCTACTATACACTATAGTATATACTGTCTACTATACACTATAGTATATACTGTCTACTATATACTATAGTATATACTGTCTACTATACACTATAGTATATACTGTCTACTATACACTATAGTATATACTGTCTACTATACACTATAGTATATACTGTCTACTATATACTATACTATATACTGTCTATTATATACTATAGTATATACTGTCTATTATATACTATAGTTCATACTGTCTACTATATACTATACTATATACTATACTATATACTGTCTACTATATAAAATACTATATACTGTCTACTATATACTATAGTATATACTGTCTACTATATACTATACTGTATACTGTCTACTATATACTATAGTATATACTGTCTACTATATACTATACTATATACTATAGTATATACTGTCTACTATACACTATAGTATATACTGTCTACTATATACTATAGTATATACTGTCTACTATACACTATAGTATATACTGTCTACTATACACTATAATATATACTGTCTACTATACACTATAGTATATAATGTCTACTATATACTATAGTATATACTGTCTACTATATACTATAGTATATAGTAGACAGTATATACTATAGTATGATTAGGATGATGACGTTCCCACTGAAGTATACTTCCAACATTTAACAACCCATGATATGACACACACACACACACACACACACACACACACACACACACACACACACACACACACACACACACACACACACACACACACACACACTTTGAACTAAAGTAATATCTCTATATTTCTTAAAGGGTGTTTCTTTAAAACGCTGTGATTTGATTGGCTGTTTACAGAGTTCTGCTCTGTGTGATTTCCAAGTGAACAAAGATGGGTTTGAAAAGCCAACTTTTCCACATGAGCATCATTAGTGATGATGGAGAGGAAAAAGTCCGTCCCAGGATAACCTGAACCAACCTCTACAGCAGCTGTTTGTTGTTCCTAAAGCTCTGTTCTGCTTCTTTCTGATCAGCTGATTGGTCAAATGTTACAGATTGTCACTTACTGATGAGGAAAGAAGCTAAAGGAAAAGAGTACGACTGTTATAAATGAAATGATGCGCTTCATTGAAGTCTTTAGACTCACTTGAAATCCTCAGCATCATCACATTATTTGTTTTTCTTTTTCAAAATGATGTAAAAATAATTAATTTAGGTCTAATTTTATTTCTGTCAGTCCAACCATTTGAATAATATGTTAAGATTTCATTTATTCAGACAAATGTTCCTCAGGAAATCTACTTTGATCTTTGACATGTTTCAACTGTCAATTGCCAGTCTTCTTCAGAGGCATCTGCTGATCCCTTTGATGTTTTCTTGACTTCCGTGTAATGATTCCACCATGATTCTTTTTTAATAATAAGGTAAGGTTTTGTTTATTCAGACAATTGTTCTTCAGCTGTCTGAATAAATGAACAACAAACAGATAAAAAACAAACAACCCTGGACATTAGCTACAACAGAAACATCAAAGGAAACATCAAAGCCAACAGCAGACAAGGTAGATTTCCTGAGGAACGGTTGTAGAAGACCTAAAAAAGACAAAACAAATCTTGCTGGAATTAAACCATTAGGGGAATAAATACTCAGTTATTCATTAGTAGCTTCTCAGATGACTCAATAAGTCCTGATTCTTTGACCCAGATCGTTAATGGATGAGCAGCTCTAAGTGGGAGCTGGTTCCTCAGTGAGGAGCCTGATAGTTAAACACTAATAGTACGTTCACACCAAACGCGTTTCAGGCGTCAAAATCATGCCTCACGCACATAGTAGGAGGCGCGTGTCGCGCAGCGGGAACTCTGACGCTTCCTAGAAACACGTCCACCATGTATTGTGAATGTACACCTGCTGCTTTTGATGCTTTCGACATGTTTGGTATAAACGCGCCATAAGAAACAGTGACCAGTGAGGGGCGTGTCCTGTCTCTGAGGGGCGTGTCCTGTCACTGAGACGTTTAAGAGCATCCAGCCTGAGGGACAGAAACCATTGTAAATCTCACCTGAACCTCATCGCACAGACAAACCTTGACCCACAATCCTCTGGGGCCTTTTATACGAATTAATGGGCAGAGACTAGTGTGTGTGTGTGTGTGTGTGTGTGTGTGTGTGTGTGTGTAGCAGATGCTTTACGACTCTCTGTGCTGGTATTTAAAAGGAGAACGGACGATGGAGGGGGTGGGGGGGGAAGCGTTCCCACCGTATATCAAAATCACAGACAGGAACATCCTTCCTCAGCAAAAACAATGACAAGATCATGTGATCTCAGACGACTCACTTCTACTTCCCAACCCAGATTTTTATCTTTTCCAGTGAGTATTATGGATCGTCCTTGTTGTGTAACATTTTGTTTACAATTTAATGCTTTTATTAGTGAGTCTCTGTGTGTGTCATTTTGTGTGTTTTTCTTTTCATAATTTGTAATTTTTTGTGTTTTCTTTTTCTTTTGTGTTTTTCTTTTCATTTAGTGTGTTTTTGTTCTACTTTTGTGTGTTCTTGGGTCATTTTGTGTATTAGTTTTCTCTCTGAGGTCACTTATGAATGGCCTTCCTCTGTCAGGTCACAGACGTTGGGGTCCATTCTGTCCTTTTTTTGTGAAACGGAACATGAGCGATATCAGATGACGTGGATCAGGTTTATCAGCGATCATTGATGTGTGAGCAACGTTCTCTGGTGACTCACATCCATTTAAACGCAGCGATACCAGACGTTTCCTTTCCTCTGCTGGTTACAAACGCCCTCCATCACCTGCTCATCGTGTCGCTTCCCATGGTCTGGACAACAACATGGTCTTCCTGTCTGAGTATGAGGAAACAGAGAACCTGCTCACCCTGCTGATTCATCCTCAGAGGTAAACTCTTATCACAAGCTCCGCCTCTCATGGTTTCTTGAGACGAACATCTTCTTCTTCTGCTTTTCTTCAAAAACAACAATACATTAATTGTTTTAAACTATAAAAAACAAAACAAATCAATATATATATAAATAAATGTCTGCTGCTTACCTTTCAAAATAAAAGTTACATTTAGTTACTTCACTGTGTGTGTGTGTGTGTGTGTGTGTGTGTGTGTGTGTGTGTGTGTGTGTGTGTGTGTGTGTGTGTTACATCAGCATTCAGGTGCTAGTTAATCCAGGGGAAACCAAGGAGTTGAGCTGAAGACCAGACCGATGACGTGAGAGGAACTACACTCATACTGTGTGTGTGTGTGTGTGTGTGTGTGTGTGTGTCTTGCTCCTGATGGAAATCGTCCTTTATTAAACGCTCTAATCCTATTTGGACGACTCCACAGAGTAAAACGATAGCAGGTCAGGAAATTAAAGCGAGGACACACCGCTGAGAGGAAGAAGTATATGCGTGTGTGTGTGTGCACGAGTGTGTGTGTGTGTGTCTGGCGGATCATTTCTTCACACAGTACAGTTTTCCGCATCAATTCCTGGACTTAAAACAC
>NW_021144924.1:0-41412 GCF_900634775.1 Gouania willdenowi | reverse complement strand
GGCAGTAGTTTTAGGGCGAATAAGGTCCGAACTCAATTTTTTTTTTTTTCAAAATTTTGAAAAAATGTCTTGTTATAGCCTTATTTTTGATTTTGGGTGATTTTTGCTTTTTGTCATTTTTTGTGCCTTACTGCCTTCTTAGCTTTGATTAAGTATGTGCATTATATTTGCTGTAGTTTTTAGGGTCTAATGATGGTCTTAACTCAAATTTTTTTTTTTTTTCCAAAATTTTGAAAAAAATGCCTTGTTATAGCCTTACTTTTGATTTTGGGTGATTTTTGTTTTTTGTCTTTTTTTGTGCCTTACTGCTTTCTTTGCCCTGTTTAAGTATGTGCATTATATTTGCAGTAGTTTTTAGGGTCTAATGATGGTCCTAACTCAATTTTTTTTTTTTCCAAAATTTTGAAAAAAATGCCTTGCTATAGCCTTACTTTTAATTTTGGGTGATTTTTGTTTTTTGTCTTTTTTTGTGCTTTACTGCTTTCTTTGCCCTGTCTAAGTATGTGCATCATTTTTTCAGTAGTTTTTAGGGTCTAATGATGATCCTAACTCAATTTTTTTTTTTTTCAAAATTTTGAAAAAAATGCCTTGCTATAGCCTTACTTTTGATTTTGGGTGTATTTTGTTTTTTGTCATTTTTTGTGCCTTACTGCTTTCTTAGCCCTGTCTAAGTATGTGCATTATATTTGCAGTAGTTTTTAGGGTCTAATGATGGTCCTAACTCAATTTTTTTTTTTTTTCCAAAAATTTTGAAAAAAATGCCTTGTTATAGCCTTACTTTTGATTTTGGGTGGTTTTTGTTTTTTGTCATTTTTTGTGCCTTACTGCTTTCTTAGCTTTGATTAAGTATGTGCATTATATTTGCAGTAGTTTTGAGGGTCTAATGATGATCCTAACTCAATTTTTTTTTTTCCAAAAATTTTGAAAAAATGCCTTGTTATAGCCTTACTTTTAATTTTGGGTGATTTTTGTTTTTCGTCTTTTTTTTGTGCTTTACTGCTTTCTTTGCCCTGTCTAAGTATGTGCATCATTTTTGCAGTAGTTTTTAGGGTCTAATGATGGTCCTAACTCAATTTTTTTTTTTTTAAAAATTTTGAAAAAAATGCCTTGCTATAGCCTTACTTTTGATTTTGGGTGGTTTTTGTTTTTTGTCATTTTTTGTGCCTTACTGCTTTCTTAGCTTTGATTAAGTATGTGCATTATATTTGCAGTAGTTTTGAGGGTCTAATGATGGTCCTAACTCAATTTTTTTTTTTTTTAAATTTTTGGTAAAAAAATGCCTCGCTATAGCCTGACTTTTGATTTTGGTTGATTTTAGTTTTTTGCCATTTTTTGTGCCTTATTGCATTTGTAGCCCTGTTTAAGTATGTGCAATGTATTTGCAGTGGTTTTTAGGGTCTAATGATGGTCCTAACTCAATTTTTTTTCCCAAAATTTTATAAAAAATGCCTTGCTATAGCCTTACTTTTAATTTTGGGTGATTTTAGTTCTTTTTGTCTTTTTTGTGCCTTACTGCTTTCTTTGCCCTGTTTAAGTCTGTGCATTATAGTTGCAGTAGTTTTTAGGGTCTAATGATGGTCCTAACTCAATTTTCTTTTTCCAAAAATTTTGAAAAAAAATCCTTGCTATAGCCTTACTTTTAAGACATTTTCATCCCAATTTAAGTATGTGCATTATGTTTCTACGAGTCTTTAGAGTCTTATGATAGCATTGACTCAATTATTATTTTTTTTTTACTTTTTTCATTTTTATGCCTTACTATAGCCTTACCTTTAAAATTTGGCGCTTTTTACATTTTTGTCATTTTTCATGACTTAACGCATTTTCATCCCAATTAAAGTATGCACCATATGTTTCTACTAGTCTTGAGGGTTTTATATCATTCTCAATACAAAAAATGTAAAACTTTTTTTCCATCTTTATGTCTTACTATAACCGTTTAATATATTTTCATACCATTTTGTGTTTTACTCATTTTTAGTGTTCATGAGAAGTCGTGGGAAATCACTTCATAACTTGTTCCTACAATTCACTCGATTCTAATCTTTAGACTTTAAAAAAAAAACTCCATTCAGTCGTTGTCATTGTGTACATCCTTTATTCTTTAATGGTGAAGCATAAAATAAAAAAACATAGATCGTAAAATAAATTAGATTAGAAAAATGGCACAAGCACGCTTGATTTGTACAACAAAGCATTGCAACATACGGCGTCTGGACATCCATATATACACAATGAAAAATAGACTTTTTGTTCTTTGTCCACTTTGTTCAGTGTTGACATGATTTTTTTTCCTTTTATCTTCATAAAAAGAACAAAATCCTAACAAATAGAAAAACATTTTTGTTCTTTTACATTAATATTAAGTTTTTATCTCATGTATAAACAGGACGAAACAGGGAATGTCCATCAACAACTCCTGATTCAATGAGTCTCGCTCACGTTTGGTGAACAAGTTGATAACACTGATGTTTGAAAACACACGGCACGGAATGTGAAGTGTTAAAGTAGGAGCGAACGATGAAAAAAATTACTTTGTCTTATTTTGAATGTTTGATGAACAAATTTAACTCTTTGATGTCCGAATAGAAAAAAAAAAAGCCAAGCAGACAAATGGCTTCAAAACGTAGCAAACCTTGCAAACTCCTTATGAAGTTTAACGCAATGTAATGTTACGTTACACAGGTTTCATTAACGTCATCTGGTAGAACCTTAACAATCAACACCGGTTGCATTTCTTTATATTAACTTGTGCGAGTTCTCATTTTTGTTTTTGTTCGTTATTATTAAATGAAACAGGAAATGCAACAGCTCAGGGCGTTTAGACCGTACTACAGGTAAACATCGTATAAATGGAATCAGTCGGAACTTGTTTACTTGCGTTACTGGAGAGCCTTTATAATTCCCCTTTAAATAAAAATGTTATTTAGCGGTCAGCGTTCGTGAGTTTTGTGTTCATAGAAAGTTAAAGTATTTCTTCAATTTTGTTTGTAAACCAACTTTTTGTTTGTTACATTGTCAGAAATAAACTGAGAAAAAACACATTCCTTGAACTTAAATAACGCAAAATAACCAAAAATAAATAAGCTGTAACAGTTGTCAATGTTCTGTTTTTTTCTTTTACCCGTTAACTGTACTTCATTTTTATGTTGTATAAATTAATCAGTCAAAAAAAGTTCTCCACACATTTCCATTGATTAAAAGAATATGAAAACTCTTTCATAAAGGAATCAAACTTTGAATTTAGTTTGACTTTGTGCTAAATGTTAGCATTTAGCATCAATTTTACTGGTTGAAAAGTTTATTTAAAATGAAATATTAATACATACTAATAATTTACAGGGTAAACAAATAACACTTCGCTGCTTGCAGTACCGTTGATTGAATGTAATCAATAACTTTAATGTAACGGTCGTGTGAAACACATGTTTTTGTTGTCACTTAAAAGGTAAATCCCTGCAAATTTTAAAATATCTATTATCGCAAAAAATGGCTTTTAAGCTAAATATATCACACTTTATACATGTATTGCTTACATTTAGCGAGTTTCAGTTCCACTAATGACCACTAGGTGGTAGAAAAGTGCATGTACATTGATGTGAAAGGGAAATGTTTCTGTTTTTGCTAATTTATTTTAAAACACAGTTGCACACATTTGGCTACGTACAGTTTTGTGAACAATCACTAGGGGGCAGTGATGTCTAATGATGAAGATAAAAATCTGAACAATTAGTTAATTGTTAAAAGAAAATTACATTTTGGTCAAACTTCAAAGACACCTGGTGTAAACAAAAGCTTTCATGTTTTAAGGTCAAAGACCAATTACACTATTGTCCACTAGGTGGCATGAAACTGCTGTTATGTTTAACATTTCTAACATTTCTAACGTTCTAACGTGTTTTTTAAGTGCAAACTCTGACATGTGACGTACGAACTGGCAAAAAAGTTTATTTAAATTATTAAACAACTAAAAGATTTCAGTTTAGTAAAAACATTATTCTAACCTTGAATTTGTCTGTTTTGCCGTCAGGTGTCTCAGCTCCGACCCTTTTCCGCCTACACTGGGTTAGTTGTTGTTTTTCTGGCGCGTTTAATGCAAACTTCAGACATCAGAAACCCTGAAGTGACACAAAGTATGACCGGACTGATGTGACTGTGCTCGGGAATCAAACCTGTGACATCTCAAAGCATCACAATAGTGCAAAAAAAAAAAAATTAATGTTTGAAATATTTCTTTAAAAAAAAAGGACGATAACAATAATATTGTTAATATACATGGTGACGATAATTGTCCTAACATCGCCAGAGTAAAGAAATGTTTGGTTCCAGCAGCCGAGCCAACTTGTTTCATTCAAGTATCTCGCAACGCACACACAGGCACACGCACACACAGGCACACGCACACACAGGCACACGCACACGCACACACAGGCACACGCACACGCACACACAGGCACACGCACACGCACACGCACACTTTTTTATCTTCAATTTAAAAAGTAAACAAAGAACCGAGTCAAATACAAAATGATCCAGAGCAGAAACAAGTTGCATAGTTTGTTTGTTTGCTGTTCTTAGTTTTGCAGGCACCGCCCCATCTTCCAGATCTGGCCTCTGATTGGTCGCTTGGTGCCTGAACGTCTCAGCCACATAAATAAGCCTCGTTTTCTCCGTCCGTAACAAAAATATATTATTCTTTTTTTTTTTTTTAGATATTTTCTTTTTTGTCAAAGTGCCATGATGACGGGACGATCGCAGAGACAAGTTTTACTCCAGAGACGAAGTTGTAAAGAAACGATGATGGACACACCCCCAACGCCTCGTCCGTCTCTTCCCATCCCATCGAGATCGGTCGTGTGTTTACGAGCAGCCGCACTCCTCTACGATCATGTCCTTGATGTCCTTCTTGATGATCTTCTGCTCCTCGCCGTGGTACAGCATGGACATGGCGCGTAGCCGCGTGGGGACGCAGCACGAGCGCAGGTTCTGGAATGGGCTGTAGCCACGCATTCGGTAGTGGTTGAGGATGGAGGAGTGGAAAGACAACATGGAGCCCGTGATGCTCGCCACGTGCGTGGGACACTCGCCCTCGCAGTAGTTGGCATGGTAACCGGTGGGCGCAATAATCCAGTCGTCCCAGCCGATGACCTTGAAGTTGACGTAGAACTGCCGCTTGCAGCACACCCGCACCTTGCCGTCACACTCCAGGCCGCGCTTTCGGCGCCGACGCGAGTCTCCGCTGTCACCCTGCCGTACGATGGCCATGAGGAACGGTCGGTGCGACTGGTCACGTTGGTTGTTGCGCTGCAACAAGTTGGATTTACCGGAGACCAGGACGAGCGTGGCTCCGGCATCGCCGCACTGAGGGCAAGACGCCCGCAGGCTTAGCGTGGTGCTGCGGCCACTCTCCAGCAGCGCCTGCACCGCGTCAGACACGGGGAAGGTGTGCCAGCCACTACGCCGCGTGTCCACTCGTTTCTCCGCCAGAAGAACATCGTCCTGCTCCGATGGCTGAACATTGGCGAGGCGGCGCTGCTGGAAGAGGCGTATGGTGACTTTGGTTCGGCTGCGATTGGTCTTTGCCAGACGGAGGAAGAGCCAGACGTTAGCCTGCTCCACCAATGACACATCACCGCCGTCTTTAGAGAGGACGAAGTTCACCAGACCAGGAGCAGCACCTGAGAGAGAAAAAAAAGAAAAGGTTCAGACCAGAAGAAAGAAAGCTTGAAAACAACCTAAACTCTTAGTTTGAGTTTTACTAAACAACTTTAAACATGAACATTTGTGTTGTTTTTATGTGTAAATACAAAAAGTCGTATTGTGCCTTGTTAATACTTAACGTCTGTATTTGCAGCTTTGCTGACGACGCCCTGCTCTACCTCAGCATGTGCTTCACGTTGAACTACAAAGTGATGAGTTTAAATGGTGACACCAAGTTTAAATTTATTTATATGCAAAACAAACATCTGTGATCGACCATGTAACTCCCTCACCTTCAGACTTTATTTCCCACAATCTTCCTGGGCACCAAATCACAGCCTGTAACGGCCGTTACATAAATCCTCTGCGTCACCTTTCCTCGTCTGTCGGGGGTGGGCGTCCACACACACACACACACACACACACACACACACACACACACACACACACACACACACACACACACACACACACACACACACACACACACACACACACACACACACACACACACACACACACACACACAACGGGTGTGTGGAGGCGGCTCAGAGTTCACCGACGTGCTTTAAATGAGCGTTTTGGAGGCGATTGTCGCACCTTTCGCAGGAAAGAAGAATCACTTCATTCATGTTTCTCAGAATAAAGTCTTTGTTTAATAAAGTCTTTGTTTCAACACAAACACGAGCAGCTTAAAAAGCTCCTCAATCCATTGTCAACTTAAAGAACACGTGTCACGCGTCAAAGATGCTCCCGTAACATCACATGATTAATGATTCCAAACATGTTGATATAATAAGACAAGAAAGTTTCATCAATTATTAAATCTCATTATTTACACATTTCATCGCCTTCCTCGTTCCAGGCTATTAAAGCTTCTGAAAACAGAGCTCTCTACGGTTAATGAGGTTAACTGTTGTCATTAACTTCATATTTATCAGCTGTAGAAAAGCATTGAACGCATATGATGAGATCAAGCATCATTACATACACATGACTTTGTGAAAGTTTGGAGTTTTACGTCTCTTTGTTCACCATAAATGTGAGATATTTACTCTAAACATGCAGGTGAGGTTACATTCAGGGTCATGTGGCCATTTTCAATGGATTTTCTTTAAAAATAATACAATTATAATAATATTATTTATTATTGGCCGTGTGTTTTTAAGTAAGAGCTGAAAATATTATCCTCACGTTAAATCATTCAGAATAAAGTGAATCCATCAGAAAAAATGCTTTTAGCCACAGAAGTGAGACACAAAGCAATAAGTTACAGTCAGGAATAAAAACACTACTTTTCAGAAGTTCATAAATGTGAACTTTAATAATAAAACTTTAAATTTAGTTTGTCAGGAGGCCCTGAATGCATCACAAAGTATCAGCATCTGCTCACAGACTTTTAAAAATAAAGATATTTGGTTAAGACTTTAATAGAAAACCTGTTTATTAAAGTCTTTTGATTTAAACAGTCGTTTGGAATTTAAAACTTTTGAACGCATCTCAGAATGGACAACCTCACTGTTCCTTTACAAATATGAGCTCATCAACTTCTAAAAATAATTTATTCAAAGTAGACTTTTTTTAAAAACGCACAAATTTGGAGTTTGAAATCCTTTTCAAATGCATGTTACAGGGCCAGAGGTTCTTTGAATGCAACAGTTGCAGTGACACTGGAAGGTCCTTAAACACAATCCAGAATGTGACACTGAACTGTTACGTTTCTTTAAAATCAGTTTTTCTGCCAAAAAACCCAAAATCTAACAAAAAAAAAGTATAAACCAGTATGGACTAGTGTAAACCAATATAAACCATTATAAACCATTATAAACCAGTATGGACTAGTGTAAACCATGATAAACCATTATAAACCAATATAAACCATTATAAACCAATATAAACCAGTATAAACCAGTATGGACTAGTGTAAACCATGATAAACCATTATAAACCAGTATAAACCAGTATAAACCAGTATGGACTAGTGTAAACCATGATAAACCAATATAAACCAGTATAAACCAGTATAAACCAATATAAACCAGTATAAACCAGTATAAACCAGTATGGACTAGTGTAAACCATGATAAACCAATATAAACCAGTATAAACCAGTATAAACCAGTATAAACCAATATAAACCAGTATAAACCAGTATAAACCAGTATGGACTAGTGTAAACCATGATAAACCATTATAAACCAGTATAAACCAGTATGGACTAGTGTAAACCATGATAAACCAATATAAACCAGTATAAACCAGTATAAACCAGTATGGACTAGTGTAAACCAATATAAACCAATATAATCAATAACAATCCATCACTGTGTTAAACTCCATCAGCAGGTCCCAGCTTCACTGCTGTTAAGGTCAATCTGGTTTCCGTGTTAACTGGTGACTCACAACCAGCTAACACTCAATCACTAGCTAACACGGTCACCAGCTGGTTTAGAACACCATCACAGTCAGCTACTGTAAACTAGTACCTACTCAACGGCTCTGTGCTAACTTCAGATCTTTCACTGACGTTAAACTGAAGTCAGTGAGACAAACATCTGCTGAGGAAGCTGTGAGAACACACACACACACACACACACACACACACACACACACACACACACACACACACACACACACACACACACACACACATCTGTTGCACAGACAGTAGTTATGTCATTCCTGAAGAGCGGCTCGATCTAATTCCTGGAGCTCACTTGTTGAAACTGACAGAAGATGTTAGTGAACAACGCCTGGTAATGTTTGGACACACCCAACATTCTGCTGTGTTTACACACACACACACACACACACACACACACACACACACACACACACACACACACACACACACACACACTGTATTTAATCTATTGAAAGTGTTAAATATATATTGAGTAAAATAAGAGCTAATATTTATTGTTTTTAAAGTTGATTTAAACCAAAGCAGAATTTAAGTTTATATTATTGGACAATAAATACATAACTACATTTTATATAGATTTACAGTATTTATATTTAATTATTTTTACTACATTTTAAAATATAATTTCATATTAATCTTTCAAAATTTCTTATACAAAATTTGTTTTAATTAGCATTTTTATATTGTTTTTTAAAATTAAATTTTAATAATAAAATTTCATGTATTAACATTTTTAATGAAATTTCTATACCATTTGTTGTGTGGAATTGTTTTATGTAAAAAATGTAGAATTATGATTTTTTTATTGAATTTTATAAGGATTTTCTTTGTAAATTTTTTCTTTATTTTATTTTTTTCTAAACTAAACTTTCTTTAATACATTTCAAGATAAGAAACTGTTGTTTTTTTTTTTTTTCTACCCAGAATGACAAACTTTAGTAACTGACAGTAAAATCATTCCATTGTTTGGAGATGAAAGGAAAAAGGTTGAGGGACGAGTTTTTAGAATCTCTGAACAATAAGAGCTGAACATGAGCCTCAGAGTCCGAGTGTTTCCTAAAAAGGTTGCAAACCCTAAGTGAGGACTGACAGGCAGCTTATTGACTCCACATGTGAAGCATGTGCTCAGTAAACACGAGGAAGCGGCTGTCAAACGGAAATCAGCGCAGAGGAATGTTCGGAACGCCAAACTCAGTTAGCGTCAGGAAGCGCCTCGGAGCGCTAACGTGAAGCTAACGAAAAGCTTTGATGTTTGGGAGGATCAAAGCGTGTTTGCAGACGCAGAAAAGAGGGAAAGAAGTGAAAAAGAAGAGGCCGTCCAGCTTTAGGAACAACATCACCACCCACTTTAAATAACGGACTTTGGAAAAATGAGCTGTGGATGAATATATTGCCCTTCAAAATAAAAGCACAGCATTTTGTTTCTGCTCTTTTTAAATTAAATAATTAAATTAAAACATTTTTGCCAAAAGGAATGAAATGACCGAACAAAACGTGTCCATGACCCACTTTTGGGTCACAACCTACGAGTTGGGAATAATGTTTATTTTAACACACTGAAATTATGAATATTAAGGTTACAAGAAAAATAAAAAATGACAGTGAGCTACGAGAGTTGATGCTGAAGTTCCCACCAGCTCACAGCAGTGCACACTCAACCAGAGCATGTGTGGAACTAAGTGGACTATTGAGAGTGTGGTGATGGTGAGAGAAAACCATAAAAAAAACTCCAGGAGGAGGAAGTTACGTGTGTGGAGATTGACGGGGGAGAGACTTGGAGGAACGCCAAAATATAGTAAGAAATCATTCAACTCTGACATAGATAGTAAAATAATAATAATGTTGTCATCAAAAGCCTGGTCTCAGTGATGTTTTTATAGTTTTATAGGAGGAAACAATGTTGACGTGTCACTAAAGCAAAAAATAAAATTGCTTCAAAGTCACTAATAGATTTTTTCAGAAAAAGACATTTTTCTCAGCTTTTTGTCACAAACTGGTGATTTGTGTGAAACTTTCCTCTATTCATCTGATGATTACAGAAGAACAAAAATTATTTAATATTTCTGGTTTCAAATTTCAGATTCTACAAAATATTTTGTGTGTCTTGAAAAATCAGTGAAAATCATCTTTAACGCCTGGTAATATGGGGTTGGCTGCTCTGAAAAGTGAATGTTAAAAAGTAACATTTCAAACAAACAAAGGTTTCTACATTGTTGATTGTCATTATCACACTGACCACTAGAGGTCAGTATTTTACTTTTTATAGCATTGAGAACAGAAAACATTATCATTTAAAGTTTATCTAATTAGTAGAAACACAAACGTTATTGAACTGACCAATTTGTTTCTTTATCGTATTTAATCTTAAATGGCATTAAAAGCTACAACACTAAAAACAGGAAACAGTGGCTCTGAAAATGAATGGATGGATGATACTAAAAGCAAAAGATAGGTACAAGATTAAGGCCCTATTTGGCTTTTTATAACATTAAGAGCAGGAAACTGTTTAAATTTACTATTTTATCTACCTAAATGTTCCTTTATCATTGATTATTGGTTTTGAACTGACCACTAGAGGGCGGTATTAAACAGAAAACATGTTTTTTTTATCTTCTGAGCTCAGAACTTTACATTTTCAACGGTTGCAATTAGAGGTCACTGTTGGTTAATATTAGTTAGAAGTTGAAAAGCATTAAAAAACCAAACGTTATATTGTTAAACACGAGAAGAGGTATTAGTGAATGAATCAGGCTGTGAGTTTCCTTTTAATCACTAAAGCTGAACGTTGAGTTTTTGATCTGGTGTAAATCAAACTGAAGCGTTCCCAGTTGTTCCCAGTGATGAAAACCAGTTTCCTCTTCAAAGTAAACATCAGATCTAGAAATGTGCTGCGCTTCCACGGAAGGTTTGGGAGTCCGTCACGTTTGGTTAGCGTTACACCAACCATTTGTGCCTTTAGGAACGTGTTCCCGGGACACGCTGGGATGTGAGCCTGTAATGACGGAGTCGGGAACACTTCTCCCTCTTTTATGTGTTTTCCGTGCAGCAGCAGCCATGTGTGTGCGGTGCGTTTACTGCCCCGTCACTTACAGGGATCGTAAAGTGAAATGAACGGAGGTGAAACTTGAAGAAAACAAGCTCTCTGGGCAGGAAGACCGCCACACGTTGTGTTGTTGAGGAGCCAACGCGCTCAGCGGTGACTTAGAACCAAATAAAAGTCTTTTTCTTTCCCACCGCGGTTTGTTCCCTCAGTACGACACGCCCACAAAACCATAGACACGCCCACAACACCATCAGTGGAACATCTTTATCAACAGTCTGTGTAGCGGTTTCTCGTCGCTTGATCTGCGTTTAGTCGACTTTGGTGTCATTTTGTTTGTTTATTTTGTCTTTGTGTCGTCACTTTGTGGGTTTGTAGAGTTGTTTTTTAATGTTATGCTGGTGTTTTGTGTCCTTTTAGTGTTTTCAGGAGTTGTATTTTTTTGTACGTCAAGATTTTGTCTATTTTTGTGTTGGTTTAATTTTTTTTTTTTGTACATTTCTGAAGCTGAAAAACGTCTCCTCTTCATCCTCTTGAGTTTCTGGTGACGGAAAGGAAACTTGAGGATGGTTTCTGTCCTCTGGAAAACTTCACACCATTAAAAATTAATTAAGTTCTCTGATGTCAATCAAAACTTAGTGATTTTACAACTAATTACCTCAAAAGTTTCAAAGGAATATTTGTAAGAAAGGTTTTTAGAAATTTCTAATCCTGTGATAAAGATTTTATTTTGCCTACGATGATTCTAAGTGTTTGTAAAAGTCAGTCTGTGCTTTTGGTGCAAAAGGAGAACCTGCAAACTCTCACACAGGTGGTTCTAATGGATTTAGAACTGGAACGAAGCAGGAAAGAGAACAACAGGATGGAAAGGTACCAGCTGTGGTTTATTTTGGTGCGCTGCACGTGTTCCGTACGTCTGTCCGTTCCACGACGACGTAACCGAGCAACAAAGAGTGTTTTTATCAGTTTGATGGAATGTTGCTAATGATGTGTTCACTTAGGTTCAATTAGCCTGTGAGTGTGTGTGTTCTTCCTAAAATAATTACGACGGTCCCTGAACGCATCGTTTATTCCCGACAAAGCCTCTCACCACGAGTCGCTACGTGGACAAACAACCTCAGTTTGATCAACTCACCAGGAAGCAGCAAAGAATGTTTGTGAAGCTGTAGTAAAAGGTTCACGTTCCACAAAAGTTATGATTTGAGTATAAAACGAATACGTACTAAATCACCACCTCACATTCATAGAAATATGCACAGTTCACATTTTAGTCACTAGATGGAGCTGTTATGGGAGAACAATCCACCCCCCCAACCCCACCCCTTGAATTAATGTTATTAGTTCATTCTGCAGACCAGAAGAGATCAGGAGATCAAATGGGCCAGATTGGGGCCGCGGACCGTATCTTTGAACTTTGTACACAGGAACAGAGGCTTAACACTTTGTTTTGAAGTTTACAAGTAACAATAACACTGCAGTGTGTGTGTGTGTGTGTGTGTATCCACCTGCATAGTCATGTTACACACACACACACACACACACACACAAAGCGGGCGGCGGTGCAACGATCCTCTCAGGATTAAAGAAGATAATGAGACATTCTTTCAAAACAACAGGAGGCGAGCGTGTGTGTGTGTGTGTGTGTGTGTGTGTGTGTGTGTGTGTGTGTGTGTGTGTGTGTGTGAGTAACATGACTATGCAGGTGGACACACACACATGCTCACACACAAATGGGCGTGTGTGTGACTCCTCTTCAAACTGCAGACACACAAACCCACAGCACACACACTAAAAATAACACACTGTCTTACACTAATAATAACACACACACACGCACTAATCTCACACACACACACACACACACACACACACACACACACACACACACACACACACACACACAAATACTAATAACACACACACACACACACACACACACACACACACACACGCACACAAATACTAATAACACACACACACACACACACACAAATACTAATAACACACACACACACTCACCAGACTCAGCAAAGGTGATGATCTCGGTGGTCTCTTGTGCTTCACCTCCATCTGCGGCGTCGGCTGGGTTGGCTCCGCCTCCTGCTCCTCTGGCTCCTCCCTTCCCCCAGGGCTCCTCCTCCCCTTCGATCTGCACGCTGCCGTCCTCCGCCACGCGCCCCACATGCAGCTTCCTGAGCGCGTTGAGGAGCGCGGCGCGCGGCACGGGCCGGGTGATGTTGGGCCGGTGCTGGAGGTGCAGCATGTTGAGGATGTGACGCTTCACCGCCTCCACCACGTGGACGTCCTGCTGCGCCTCAGCCTCGCCGCTCCTCCACATCCTGGCCAGGGCACAGGACGGGCAGGAGGAGGAGGCGTCCTGGGAGGCGTTGGCGCTCTGGACCTGCACCAAGATGAGGATGAGGATGAAGAGCGTCCAGCTGAGCAGAGGAAGCACCGACATGTCCACGCTTTGGGATGCAAAAGAAAAACTGAGATTCCAGAGAAACAATCCTTCCTGAAGGATGAGAGCACCTCTTCTTCTTCTCCTCCTATTGTCTCTCTCTCTCTTCCTGTGAGAAGTTTTCAAAGTTGCGCCGCGCTCACAGTCCACCTGTGAAACAAACAACAAGCAACAAAACAAAGGGAAAACAAAACGCCGGCACAGAAGAATGAGTAATCCGTATCTTTTCAGGCGGGGACAGATGGCTGGAGAACGTGGAGGCGTCGCCACAGAGAAGAGAAAGAAAAACACGAGGCGATGAATGGATGGTGGAGCGTGTGACTGGGAGTAAAGTTTTCCCAGACGGCGGGAGTTGGTCCTGAGCTCACCAGTTGAATGGGTCTGACTGCTCTTTCCTTCCCTCCCTCTGCTTCCCTCTCCTCTGCTCTTGCCATAATTATACCTCACTCCCTCCTCCCCCACCTTTCTCCTCCACCCAGTCTCCTCCCATCCTGCTCTGAGTCAGAGGAATGTCTACCTTCTCTCTCTCTCTCTCTCTCTCTCTCTCCTGATGTGGAGCTGGGATTCCTTCATCCCTCAGTGACTCCACCGTCTGACAGCGATCCTCCAACATCCAACTCTTCATCCGTCGAGTCATGACAGGGCGACCAACGCTGGGTTTGGTTCTGTGATGGAAAACCATTGTCGACATCAAACTCATATTTGACCTCCTGCAGCAGGAAAATCATCAGCCAATTTAAAGGAGTTGAAGGAAAAGCAGCTTCATCACCTGACGAACCAATCAGAGAACACGATAAAGAAAGGTGAAGACAAGGATTTAGTTCAGTAATAACTACTGCAGGTCTTCAGTTGGTCTGGAGTGTCATAGAAGTCCAAGAAACTCTCAGGTCAAGATGAAACAAGATGAAAAACGTATTTCCAGATCAGAATGATTGCAGGGACAAACTGGTTTGTCAATCCCACTTTAAACCCTGCAAAAAACTCAAAGAATAGAAAAAAACTATGGAAAACCAGGTGAAAAACCATTTTCATGATCAGTAACAACTCAAGCTGCTAGTTTCCTGCTCAAAGCATCAAAACTATCAAGAAAATCCAAGAAAACCAGTTTCCTGTCTGGAGTTAACTTTCATTCCAACCAGTAAAGCTTCCATAAAATAGTTTTTGTCTTTCAGTCTTCTAGGCTAAGTCTTAGTTTATTTTGCTAAAATAAACTCCAAGTCTGGAATAAAACAAATACAAAACCTGTTTTAAGTCTTTTTGCAACAAGCAAAAGCTAAAACTGTGGTTTCCTGCTGTGGAACGTCAAGGTTTTCCCACAACTTTAAGAACAGACCAGAACAAAAACAAGTATCGACTTTTTATAACTGTTACTTTGTTTTCACAAAGAATTTAACAAACTTGATAAATAAAGATGGAAAACCATTTCAAAAGTGTATCCACCATGTGAGAGAGGTCAAAGGTCACAGACTGAAGAGGACGGGCTCTAAAGGGTCCACCTAAGAAAACAGATCCTACTGGATCATAACAGTGTGGAAACCATCTGAAATGTATCAAACTCACAAAGATGAAAACCAACCAGAATGTGTAAACTTTTATCAACGTACAGGTCGACGTTAGCAAAGACAGCGCAGCTAACGTTAGCACGTCTATGGAAACGATGGCTAACTGAGGAGATGAGCGAGTGAGAGAGAGAGACAGTAAAATGAGTGAGAGCGTTTCTACTAAAAACACCTGAATTTTAAAAAAAACTCTGTAATGTTTCATGAGGAAGTTTTCCAGACGTTTCATATTGAAATTTATCGTTAAAGCTCAATTTAAAGACTTTTTACACAAATACCTGGTCACATGACGTGGTACGTGTGGACAGAAGAGAAGACCCACACATTTCTTATCATTACACTTAATAATGATTATTGATTATTAGACTTAATAATAATTAGTTATTATTAGACTTAATAATGATTAGTGATTATTAGACTTAATAATAATTAGTGATTATTAGACTTAATAATAATTATTGATTATTAGACTTAATAATAATTAGTGATTATTAGACTTAATAATGATTATTGATTATTAGACTTAATAATGATTAGTGATTATTAGACTTAATAATAATTATTGATTATTAGACTTAATAATAATTATTGATTATTAGACTTAATAATAATTAGTGATTATTAGACTTAATAATGATTATTGATTATTACACTTAATAATAATTAGTGATTATTAGACTTAATAATGATTATTGATTATTAGACTTAATAATAATTAGTGATTATTAGACTTAATAATTAGTGATTATTAGACTTAATAATAATTAGTGATTATTAGACTTAATAATAATTAGTGATTATTAGACTTAATAATGATTAGTGATTATTAGACTTAATAATGATTATTGATTATTAGACTTAATAATATTTAGTGATTATTAGACTTAATAATGATTATTGATTATTAGACTTAATAATGATTAGTGATTATTAGACTTAATAATGATTATTGATTATTAGACTTAATAATATTTAGTGATTATTAGACTTAATAATAATTAGTGATTATTAGACTTAATAATGATTAGTGATTATTAGACTTAATAATGATTAGTGATTATTAGACTTAATAATGATTAGTGATTATTAGACTTAATAATGATTAGTGCCACATTAGACGTGAAACAACAAAAGGAATGCAGAACGTTCTAAGGAGGTTTGGAACGTTTGTCTTCCTGCAGAGAAGTCTCACAGAATGAGATTTCACCAGTTACCAGGCTCCTCCCCCAAAACAACCTTCAATGGGACATTATACTTTGTGGAAACACAGCTATAGTCTTTTCCGTCTCCCTGTTGATGCTAAATATGATCATTGAGAGCTTTACAGTCATGCTGAAGACTGATTTATTGTGTGAATAATGTTTATTTTCTTATAGTTTATGTTGGATGTTTATGGTCCAAATGTTTGTTGTTCAGTTTTAAACTAAAGAAATGCCTCATATTGATTCTACTGTAATACCTCAATGTTAGTTTGTCTCACACTGTGTACATCTCACTGGTATTTCTACTGATAACTTGGTGTGCAGAGGATGTGTTCACATGGTTATTAAAAGCAAACAGTATTATTTACTGTTTTATAACAGACGAGTCCATAAGGAGAAGAGACTGTAGCAACATCACGTATCCACACCGATGTTGCGCTATCACAAAGCTAACTTGCAGATTTGGACAGTTTGGGATCTTTAGGAGAACACTGAGCTGGATTAACATCCTCTGGCTTTTATTTTGAAAAATGAGACACAGACAGACGTATGAGGAGATGGTGCAGAGCTGCTGCTCCGTGTGTTTACGTGGGACATCCTGGGTTCAGGATGTTTCTGAGGGACTGTCATCCATCTTCACGGTGGTTTCCAATCACAGTCCAAAAAAGATCTTAAAAGCTTTAATTCTGAAGTGGCTGCTCCGCTCCGTTTCCGCTCTCTTTGATGCTCTCGCTCTTTGTTACTTTTATTACATCACGCCTCTCGCTGCAACATGTGGCACAGCAACGTGGAGAGTCAGAAATGAGTGTAGAGGAAGCCGTGAAGACGCGGCTTTAATCACTCGTCTGGGATTCTCCATCTGACATCATCATTACTGCGGGAGGAAAGTGTGTGTGTGTGTGTGTGTGTGTGTGTGAGCTCACTGTAACATGTCTGTGCGCAGCTTTCTTTAAATAACTCCTGCTGTGAGTCATGAACCTGTCTAACCACGCTCTGTTTATCCACAATCTTCTCCTCTAGGCCTGAGAAGAAGCCTCCAGGCTTCATTCCAATCCAAGGAAGTTCTCAGTTTCTCCAAAGCATCCATGATCCATCAGAAAATGCAGATTTAAACTTCACAAAGCTGGAGAACTTTGACAGAAATGTGGGAAACCTGTCCAGAGAAGGAATAAAGTTCTTGTTTACACATTTGGAAACCTTAACAACTGGATAATTGTCGTCCAGATCCAGATCTAATCTTCTTGATTCATTGGTTCATCCAATTAACAAAAGATCTGGAGATCTTTGACAAAGCTCTGACAATCTATCCAGAAAAAGTAAAAATGCTGCACATGATCAGGGAAACACAAAGATCTGGATCAGGAATGAGTTCTGATTTATCCTGCTTGGGAATCTTCAGGTGTAGTACTTTCCAAATATCTTGGAAAATAACCAAAGCTTGAAGGATCCTTTCCAGAACTCTGGCAATATGTCCAAATAAAGATTAATAAAAACAAATGTAGCTGTAGCTAAGAATCGTGGGGGGTTCAGGTCTGTCTTTTAGGGAAACCACTTGAACAATGAACCAAAAATCTGGAATTCCTTGAGTGATTTATTAAAATCAGTTGGTCCATATCGAGACTACCAATCCTGTTTCTGATTAGGGAAACCTAAAGATCTGGATCAAGGACAGTCTTCTGACTCTAGGGAGATCCAAAATTATTCTAAATTTCCTCTATTTTCTTGAGGAATTATCCAAAGATATGGAGATCTTTGACAGAACTCAGATGATCAGATGGACAAGGACTAATCCTCTAGTTTCTGTTTTTTGGAAACACAAAAACCTCCACCAATCATGGTCGTCTGCTGGATCCAAAGAGGTCCAGATGTGTTCTTCTTCTCAGGAAACGTAAGTGTTTACTTACCTTTTGGAGAACCAACCAAAGATGTGTAAAACTATGACAGAACTCTGATAATCTTTCCAATTAACAAAGATCTTGACCAACGAGAACAAAGCTAAGACCTTGAGTAGGCGTTGGGCTCCTTAGATCAATCAATCAATCAATCAATCTTTATTTGTATAGCGCCAAATCATAACCAATGGTATCTCAAGGCACTTTACAGTAGAGCAGTCTTAAGGACGGACTCTTCATTTTATGGATACACACATATGCATATATACGTATATACACATACATATGTATCCCACACCCAACATGAATTCATCATGGCGGCAAGGAAAACCTTCTGTTAAGCAGCAGGAACCTTGTGTGGATCCCATTCCTATGATGAACAGCCATCCACGTTATGCTGTGTTGGGTGTGTGCAGAGAAAAGGGTGGAGACAGAGCCGCTGAGTCTCTGTAACTCCACACTGAGGATCCCACGGACCTGCAAGACAAAAGCCAGAAGGAGTACAGGAGCAAACACACAAGGGAGTAAGCAGACATAGAGGGAGTGTTTGAAAGAGGAATGGGACCCTCTCCGGTCCCTCTCTAACCTAAATGACCTCTCTCTTAACGCCCTCTCCAACCTCTCTCCAACCGAGCATGCCAGACCCCCCCCCCCGGCAGTCTATGCCTATTGCATCTTAATTATGAGCTATGAGCTGGTTCCTAACTAAAAGCTTTATCAAAGAGGAATGTTTTGAGCCTAACCTTAAAGGTAGAGAGGGTGTCTGCCCCCCGAACCGTGGTTGGTAGATGGTTCCAGAGAAGTGGGGCCTGATAACTGAAAGCTCTTCCTCCTATACTACTTTTAGAGATGAATGGAACAACGAGTAGTCCAGCATTTTGAGAGCGTAGTGTTCTGGGGGGATTGTATGGCACTACAAGCTCCTTGAGATAGACTGGTGCCTGTCCATTTAGGGCTTTATAAGTGAGAAGAAGAATCTTGAATTCTATTCTATATTTTATGGGAAGCCAATGCAGAGAGGCTAATACAGGAGTAATGTGATCTCTTCTCCTAGTTTTAGTCAGTACACGTGCTGCAGCATTTTGAACCAGCTGAAGTGTCTTAAGCGACTTGCTCGGGCAGCCTGCTAAAAGAGAATTACAATAATCCAGTCTAGAGGTAACAAAAGCATGGACTAGTTTTTCGGCGTCGCCCTGAGACAGGATAGATCTGATTTTAGCAATGTTACGGAGATGAAAGAAGGCAGTTCTTGAAGTTTGTTTTATGTGAGAGTTGAAGGATAAATCCTGATCAAATAGAACCCCAAGGTTTCTAACAGTTGTGCTTTGTGCCAGAGTAATGCCATCTAGAGCAGTTAGGCTAGCATAGGTTTCTCTAAGGTGTCGTGGGCCCAGTACAATGACCTCAGTCTTGTCTGAGTTGAGAAGAAGAAAATTTTGGTCCATCCAGGCCCTAATGTCCTTTAGACAGGCCTCAAGTTTAGATAGCTGATTTGTCTCACCTGACTTCATTGATACATACAGTTGGGTATCATCAGCATAGCAGTGAAAGTTAACAGAGTATTTTCTCATAACATTACCAAGGGGGATCATATAGATACAGAAGAGGATTGGACCTAGCACAGAGCCCTGAGGAACCCCGTAGCTTACTTTAGTGTACACAGAAGACTTATTATTCACGTGTACAAACTGGTACCTATCAGATAGGTAGGACTTAAACCAGTTTAGGGCAGTCCCTGTGATTCCAAGTAATTTCTCTAATCTCTCTAGTAGAATATAGTGATCTATAGTGTCAAAAGCTGCACTAAGATCTAATAAAACCAGCACTGAGAGTCGTCCTTCATCTGAAGCCCAGAGTAGATCATTAGTTACTTTAACTAAAGCAGTCTCTGTGCTGTGTTGAGCTCTAAAACCTGACTGGAAGTCCTCGAACAGGCTGTTGTTTTGAAGAAATTCACAGAGCTGAGCTGCCACAACTTTCTCAAGAATCTTTGAAATAAAAGGAAGATTAGATATAGGCCTGTAGTTTGCTAAAGTGCTGGAATCAAGAGTAGGTTTTTTGAGAAGGGGTTTGATTACAGCTACTTTAAAGGACTGTGGCACGTAGCCTATTGATAGGGATATATTTATTGTCTCCAACAAAGATGGGCAGACTAGGGGAACAACTTCTTTAAACAGCTTAGTTGGGATCGGATCTGAAAGGCAGGTCGATGGTTTGGAGGATGAAATAATAGAGTTAAGTTCCTGAAGTCCTATATGTGTGAAACAGTTTAGGTTAGGCCTATTTACATTTAATGGTACAGCAGGCCCAGGTGAAGGCAGGGAGTGGCTAATTTTATCTCTAATCTTGTGAATTTTATCGTTAAAAAATGTCATAAAGTCCTCACAGCTGAGGGCTAGAGGAATCATGGGCTCAATAGAGCTCTGACTTTGTGTTAGCCTGGCTACAGTGCTGAAAAGGTACCTCGGATTATTTTTATTTTCTTCAATTAGTGAGGAGTAGTATGTAGATCGACTATGTCGTAAGGCTGTCATGTATTTACTATGGCTTTCTTGCCAAAGTATTCGTGACTCCTCTGTTTTATTGGAGCGCCACATTCTCTCTAATTTACGGTTGTTTGTTTGAGTGAGTGAGTTTCAGAGCTAAACCACGGAGCTTTCCTCTGACGTTTAATAGTTTTTTCCCTCAATGGGGCAATTGAGTCCAAGGTGGATTTTAGTAGACTAGCAGAGCTATCGACAAGCAGATCCAGTTGAGAGGGGTTATAATTAATATCATAGTTATTTATTGGATGGTGCACTGAGTTTAAGGCAGCAGGAATGGCCTCTTTAAATTTAGCCACAGCACTGTTGGATAGATTTCTACTTGTAACTATTTTATTGCACAGTGCGAGATCCTCTAGGATAATGTTAAAAGATATTAAAAAGTGATCTGATTGCAGAAGATTTTCAGGGTAGACTTTTAGTTCATTAATATCAAGGCCATATGTTAGAACAAGATCAAGAGTATGATTTAAACGATGAGTAGCTTCATTAATAGTTTGAAAAAAGCCAACTGAGTCTATTAGGGACATAAAGGCTGAGCTCAGGCTATCACTATCTTTGTCCACATGGATATTAAAATCTCCTACTATCAGTATTTTATCAGAACTGAGGACTAAGTTTGATATAAACTCAGAGAATTCTGATAGAAATTCAGAATAAGGGCCTGGAGGACGGTAAATTATCGCAAATAAGACTGGCTGGCAGGTTTTTGATTCGATATGAGATAAATTTAGAACCAGGCTTTCAAAGGAAGTGTAACTGGCCTTTGGTTTAGGATAGATTAGGAGAGAGGAATGATAAATAGCTGCTACACCACCTCCACGGCCTATGTCTCGTGGCATATGAGTATTTAAATGACTGGGAGGAGTGGCTTCATTTAAACTAACATATTCATCTTGATACAGCCATGTTTCAGTTAAACAGAATAAATCAAAGTTATTTTCTGAGATAAGGTCATTTACTAGTAGAGATTTGGATCTCAGTGATCTAATATTTAATAGAGCACATCTAATGGTTTTATGTTTTGGTGTTTCTAGATTTGAGATTTTAATTTTTTTCAGATTTTTATAATTGATAGCTCTTTTATTTGTCTCCATAAAATAATATTCATCACCATCACAACAGTTGTCATGGCGATGAACACAGCTATCCTGATAGCAATGGGAGGGAAACTGTCCTAAGGCAAGCGCAGAGGGGCGTGGAGGACTCCCCCTCTGTAACATGGTCTCATTCATGAGATGTCATAAATGTGCCATGTTTTCTGATAGTAGAGATGCTCCCTCCAAAGTAGGATGGATTCCATCTCTTCCTATCAGGTTCGGTTTTCCCCAGAAGGATCTCCAATTATCAATGAAGCCCACCTCGTTTTCTGGACACCACCTCGATAGCCAGCGGTTAAATGATGACATGCGGCTATACATGTCATCACTGGTCAGATTTGGTAAGGGACCAGAGAAAATTACGGAGTCCGACATTGTTTTAGCATAAGCACAAACTGATTCAATGTTCACTTTGGTTGCTTCCGACTGGCGACGTCGGGAGTCATTAGTGCCGACATGGAGAACTATCCTATCAAACTTACGGTTACTCTTTGCCAGCAACTTTAGATTTGATTCTATGTCGCCCGCTCTGGCCCCTGGGATGCACCTCACGATGCCCGCTGACTTCGCTAGCTTCACGTTTTTCACTATGGAGTCGCCAATTATCAGAGTTTGTTCCCCGGTGAGTGTGTTGTCCTCACGGAGGGGGGAGAACCTGTTTGAGACGTGAACATGGTGGTGTCCCGAGCGGCTTTTTGACCTTCGACTATGCTTACCACGGACAGTAACCCACTCATTGCTGGCCGGGGGGGAGGCTAAGCTAGAGCTAGCACGGTCCGCACCGGCTAGGTCCTGCTTGCTAGCTTCGGTTTTGGTATCAGGGGTGCGGAACCGCTTCTCCAGATTGTTGATCCTCGCCTCCATATCTAACAGTACGCTACACTTTATGCAACTACCATTGTCCCTAAAGGAGGACGAGGAGTAACTAAACATCTGACACACCGGGCAGGAGAGCGGAGGGGAGGAGAGAGAAGCCATAGGTGCTAAATTTAAGCTAAGCTAAGCTAAGGACAAAAGGAAGTTTAAAGGAGATTGTACTGCCTATAAGAGGCGAGATTGCTTTTTACTTAACCTTCGTACGTTTAACTGTACAGTAAAAAATTAAAACAAGTGTTTTCAAGGCTAAAATATCAATGACAACAAGTTTGATTAGAGTTAGCAGAACACAGTAGTAGAGCGCTGCAAACAGCGGTAGAGTGTAAACAGGAAATGATCGATACGTCACCACGTCAGCACGTCACCAGCACGTCACCAGCATACACCAATCAATGTTTGGCGTTTGATCCAGACAGACGATATGAAACCATCTCTTTTATGATTTCTCAATCGAGTTAGTCATGACGTTGTCTGAGTTCATTGTTGATGATGATGAAGTATCTGCATGAATCCCTCAGTGATGAAGACATGATTTCATCTTCTCCAGAGAAACGATGACAGAAGATAAAGTATGATCAATAATATTATTTTCTCCCGGTTTTACTGATGATGAGCGCCACTTTTGGACACAATGTGTAACTGCATGTGACAATGTTTTACTTTTAAACATGAAACCACTGAGACATCAGGGACCAAGGAAATCAAATAAAAGTATAATAAAGGGCGGGGCTAGTGCTTGCTTAGAGTTAGTAAGCACCAGGCGAGTGAAAAGCCTGTAGACTCACAGCTGAATGCAGATAGAAGTGCTCCATCTAGTGGATGGAGGAGGTGGTGTTTCCATAGTAACCTTAAAGATCCAGTATGATGCTATTTTTCACCCATCTCCATTTCTTCTAAGAACCCCAACAACATATAGTATTTGAGGTTTATTTTCCCAAACTCGCCTGTTTTCTGGAGTTTTAGCCGCTGAAAAGTCACTTTCTGACCAAATCGAAAAACCTACTTATGTATATTCATGAGTAGGCGTGTCTGTAGACTCTGACTCCACACACAATAGATGATCACTAGCTTTTATATTTTGCTATCCACTCACTCTTGTTATTGTTTTCAGCCAAAAAACTGCACATTAGACTATTGTGATTGTGAGTCAGACAAACACTGTTTTATGATGTGAAGGTGGACCTTCATCCTCTTCCTTTACAGGGACACAGACATCAATATCCTCACTACAAAACTGCACCTTGATAGAGATGTACCCTGGATTACACCATCTATCAGTCAAAGCGAGACCCTGTCCATTTCATTTACCGCTCTCCATCGTCTGAGGAGTACCTGTCTGTAAAGCCGGTGTTGTATTTTAAGTGGTGACCATATTAACTGGCGACCGACCGGAAGCGACTCAAGTGTTTATTTATTTGTATGACACAAATGATATGTGTTAATTGTTTTATTGTTTCATCATAATATACAGACAGTAAATTTTGTAAAAACATAATAAAAATTGATTGAGCCCACTTTGCACCGAGCGATGCATGTGACGTGTCCGCACACAGAGCTGCAAACACAATCACATATTAACACTTTAAAGAGTTGTACAACGTAAATAAAAGCTACCTGGTATCGACAAGGGCAGCTTAGCACTCTGGTCCTCTAACGGTGCGTTCACACCGCATGCGTCACAAAATGTTCGTGCAACAAGATTACATACAAAGTCAATGGATAGACGCGGCCCAGAGGCAAAATCTTTCCCGTGCGGCGGTCTGACCCGCACGTCAAGAGTTGAAAATATTGAACGCCTGCGACTGTTTCTCAGGACAAAAGCCATTCAGAGTCTTTGTTGACGATGACGTCACATCAACATGGACACCGGTCTGTTCACCCATTCAACCATGGAGTAGAAGCTGTGTGTGACCACCTGGAGCTGTAGGACACGCCCTTTATAACCAGGACCGGACTAGGAAGGATTTGACATGGAGGAGAATCAGCGAGGAGGTGGTAGTAGCAGGTAAAAGTTCTCTCTATAGCACTGAGCTAGCATAGCATTAACCGCTAATCACACCGGCTTTTTTCACTGGTGGTTTATGTTTATGAGAGGAGAAAAACGAGCACAGCTCCTCGCTTCAGCAGGCAGTGAAACTCACCCAGTTGGATGTGCTGCTGGTGGGCGGGGCTTTACTTCAAACTTGCATATGAAGCGAATGGGGACATTTTTTGATCCTGTGACACATGCGGAACGTTTCGTGCGGCAGATGTGTCCAGTGCTGCAGAAGACGCATCCGACATGAACGCAGCATAATACATCTGCCATTGCTGCAGCCACGAGCTACGCTAAGGGAAGTGGGTTGTCAGTTAAAATGGTCGCCACTTAAACTTTAACACCGGAGGCCCTAAGTCTAGGGTCGTCCTGTCATCGCGTCCAATTCCACAACCGAGTCCGGTATTAGCGTTGTTAGCCACAATTCCATAAACATCCCCAGGCGACACATCCTCAGTTCACGAGAGATATCAGGTCTCGCTGCATAGGCTGGTGTAGCATTAGCATGGAGTGCTAACAGCTGATGGGTGTAAACTAAATGGGTACGTGCCTCAGAGCAGTGACTCTCGCTGCTTTGCAGACAAAAGCAGCAGAAAAAGTAGTGCAGTTTGCATTTATATATATGGCAATAAAGTATAACATAAATTCTATATTAAATTGCAGTGTTTGTTTTAGCTGTTAGATAGTTTGAGAGAGAGGAGCTCACATTCTGGGAGGCGTGTATTATGTCCATGTTAGGAGGAGAGGATTGTCAGGAGGCGGAGTTTCCACCAGGTGATGTCACCTGCCGGGAAAAATCTACAGTAACTGTCCCGTTTGGAGCTACAACCATTGAAGAAGCTTTACTTCATCTATGCAGCACTTTAGGAGCAGAACAGGAACCAAAGGCTGAAGAAATCAATCAAACATGCCTTAAATATTAGGACACTCACCTTGGTCGGGAACTGATCGTGATTGGACAATTTCTAGAAAATATTCTTCGTAATTCTCCTGGTTCTCCTCAACTGATGGAGCAAAGAGTTCAACCTGAAGGATAAGATTAGTTAAAACAAGATCAGACAAAACAAGTTAAATTAATTCAAGTTAAGTTAGAAAGAAAAAGAGATAAGATAAGATAATTTAAAGTTAAAATGAAATGAGCAAAGAGCCGATAAGACAAAACAAAACAAATTAGCCGACATTAAATAAAAAAAACAATAAGTTAAGACAAGTCTAGGTAAGTTAAGTTAAAAGTTAAGTTACGATTAGTTAACCAGCTCACAACCTTTCATCAAACCCGGTGTTTGTTTTAACCCTTTGTCACACACTAGCTTAGTGTTTGTTTATATAGAGACCAACCTATTCCTACGCTGGTAGCAGCAGTGCTGGGTCCATTAAAGGCAGTACCAGTGGGTTGGTAAAGCTAAGCTTTACAAATGACTTACCAGTGTCAGTGTAATGGTGTTGGTTGTCTTCGACCCCGACTGTCAAAGCAGCGCCGAGAGGCAGAGCCGCCGCACTGAGGGACAGAGGACAACCGCAGAACCACGACAACTGAGCCCAGAGACAAAATAACATCAGAAGATAAGGTAAGTCGAAACAAGATTAGTTAAAGTAAATTAGGATGTTTTAAAATTAGATAAGAAAAGTTAAGCTTTGATAAATGAATTCAGGATGAGCTATCTTAAGTTAAGTTAACATGAGTTAAGGTAAGACAAGATGAGATGAGCAAAGAGAAGTTAAAATATGATACGGTTGGATGTGACGTCAAGGCAAATTAAGATAAGTTAAGACAAGACAAATTAATTCAAGTTAGGATCTAGAGAAAAGGGATACATTTAGACAATTTAAGCTAACATAAGATGAGGAAAGAGAAGACAAAACAAAACAAGCTAGGCACAGTTAAAAAAGATAAGTTAAGACAAGACAAGGTTAGTTAAGTTAAATGAGCTGGATTAAGATAACATGAGTTAGGGTTAGACAAGATGAGAAAAGACAAGCTAAGACCAGACAAAACAAGATACGTTTAGACGAAAATGAACAAGTTAAAATTAGTTAAATTAAATAGAAGAATAATTTAAGATGAAACATATTTAGACAAGCTCAGTTAAATTAGAATTAGTTAAGATAATTTAAGTCAAGATAAGACAAATTAACATAAGATCAAAAACTCAAGTTTTATCAATGCATGTGTGATTTTCTAGCTTCAAATTAAACTTTTAAAGATCATTTCATAGCATTCAGGTTTATCTCCTGTTCACCAGTGTTCTGCCATTAGTAAAAGTATCTTTAAAGGGGACATACAGTATGATCCAACCTTTTAAAACACTTTCCTGGGTCTAAATGACACATCTGTGCTGGTGTTTGGTCAAAACATAACATGAATTAAGGAACAGAAAGAGGTTTAATATCCTGTAAAAATGAGTTCTGTTTGGAGGGTGTGTCCCTGGATTTGCATGGACCTCCCCCTTCCCCACCCTTGTCTTCCTCGGGGTGACACCGAACGCAACTGAAGTGACTAGATTACATTCAAAATCAATGGAAATGACGCAACTTCCAGAGGTCCTGTGCGACCGCTCAAAGTCCTTCACTGTCTGTAGAGCCGAGGGAGCAGCCCCTCCCCCCGCTACAAGGACACGCTGCAGCGAGAGACTTCTTCAACTTACTGGGGCAAATTCCAGTGGTTCACTTCCTGAATAAGTCTACAATCTGAGTGAACTCATCTTTTCGTAACTCTAAAAGTAAATTGATCATTTAAATCGTAAAAGTAATGCTGTTAATGATAAGTGCTGGAGAAGACCAGCCCTCTCTCTCCTCTGCCACCCAGCTCCGCACACATGCACACACAGTTCACTGGAGCGATGGAGTGGTGATGTGACCAAAAAGCACCACTATGTTCAAACGCCTCATCACGGGCGATAGAAGTGACTGCAGTCGCTACAATCGCGTTTGGTGTAAAAAACAATGGCAGACTTTCACAAAAGTTTTCATTAGGTTGGGGGTGGAGTCCATGGGTGGAGTTACCAGAGGAGAAGAAGGTATTTTCTTTCCCGCTTTAACTAGTGACGTCACAAACTTAGAAAATTTGAAACTGAGAAATTTTCTCTGTGTTGTTAGACTTACACAGACCACAAACAAACGACTGGATGAATTTATTTCACATTTTTGTGCTGGTGGACACTGATGTTACCTCATATGTGATTAAAAAAAAACTGCAAAAGTGGATTCTTCATGATATGTCCCATTTAAACATGTTTTATTACTTTAAACGCTTCTAAGTTAAATGAGATCAATGTGGAAAGTCCTGTGTTTTTTCTGCTTTTTGTTTCCCTGTTTATGATTTATATCTCACTTTGTGTTTATTCTGAATCCTCCGTGTATTTCACAATGTTTCCCATTGTTATGTCTACTTCTGATCACTTGAAGGAAAACCCAGAATGACTTAATTTCAGGTTATGGAGCAATGTTTATTCTTCAGTTGACCACTCACACTTTGGTTTGGTGTGTCATTCTATTCTCTCAATAAAGATGTTTTTAAAGCTAAGGTGCTCATAATAACCAACGGTCCGACTCGGTGTAGAAATGCAAAGTCACCCCACAGATCACCGTGACGACGTGTTTACACATAAATCTAAAACGCTTTTGGGACTTTGTGGCTTTTTAAGGGCATGCAATGCAGAAATGAGCTCAAACTACTCATATTATCCTCATGTTTATCCAAATGTTGTCTGTTCCTCATTTCTTTAAGGTTTATTCCTTTTACCTGCAGCTCAGCACGCCTTTATTTTGAAAGATACAACCCTCAGCATAAACAGTGGATGAGCATCGAAGCCAAGCGTAGACGATAAATTTAGAACGAAGCAAAGTCATAAAACACTGTGCATTAAAGACATGATTTATTCACAACACTTTTAAGATCAAAAACATCATGAAACCAGGACTAATGTTGAGTTTGTACAGGAGTGCTTCAGTTCAATTGGTTACCGTGTCAAATGGTGACCATTTACTAAAGTTGAGTTAACAGTTAAATGTTCATCTCTCGTTAAAGTAAAAAGGAAAACCTTCATATTTCTAGATTTGCAGTTATTAATGTTGCCAGTAAGTCATTAACTAAAATGGACACCAAATAAACCATAACACCTGCTGGTAAATGTGTGCCAACAATGGACAAGTAAACTGGTTAACTTAGTTAATATTAAACTGGTTAACTTAGTAAATATTAAACTGGTTAACTTAGTAAATATTAAATGAGTTAACTTAGTAAATATTAAACTGGTTAACTTAGTAAATATTAAATGAGTTACCTTAGTAAATATTAAACGGGTTAACTTAGTAAATATTAAACGGGTTAACTTAGTAAATATTAAATGAGTTAACTTAGTAAATATTAAACGGGTTAACTTAGTAAATATTAAATGAGTTACCTTAGTAAATATTAAACGGGTTAACTTAGTAAATATTAAATGAGTTAACTTAGTAAATATTAAACGAGTTAACTTAGTAAATATTAAATGAGTTACCTTAGTAAATATTAAACTGGTTAACTTAGTAAATATCAAACGGGTTAACTTAGTAAATATTAAACTGGTTAACTTAGTAAATATTAAACTGGTTAACTTAGTAAATATTAAACGGGTTAACTTAGTAAATATTAAATGAGTTAACTTAGTAAATATTAAACGGGTTAACTTAGTAAATATTAAATGAGTTAACTTAGTAAATATTAAACGGGTTAACTTAGTAAATATTAAATGAGTTAACTTAGTAAATATTAAACGGGTTAACTAAGTAAATATTAAATGAGTTAACTTAGTAAATATTAAACGGGTTAACTTAGTAAATATTAAATGGGTTAAGTTAGTAAATATTAAACGGGTTAACTTAGTAAATATTAAATGGGTTACCTTAGTAAATATTAAATGAGTTAACTTAGTAAATATTAAACGGGTTAACTTAGTAAATATTAAATGAGTTAACTTAGTAAATATTAAATGAGTTAACTTAGTAAATATTAAACGGGTTAACGTAGTAAATATTAAACGGGTTAACTTAGTAAATATTAAATGAGTTAACTTAGTAAATATTAAACGGGTTAACTTAGTAAATATTAAACGGGTTAACTAGGTAAAGCTTGTTTGGTGAGAATGAACTTCAGCAGTTTCTTGGTTTGTTGCTTTCTTCTTCCCACATTTTAAAGCTCGCCAAAATAAAACGTTTCCATATGTAATTTTTGCACTTGCAGATAAACACACACTCCTTTGTGTGTTTTGTGTGTATTGGATGAAACTAGCCTCTAATTGCAGCTCAGCACAAACACCTAACGCTCAGACCAGTGAACCCTCTTCCTGTTTACACAATAAAAGTCCGCGTCCTCACTTCACTCTTCCTCTGTTATAAGGAATCAGTTGTTCTTTGAACGTCTGAATTATTCATCCTGTAATGTAAAGTCTTTCATCACGTTATGTAAGATGAAGAACATCAATATGATCACACATGATCTCTGTGTCCCCACGTGGACCAATCAGTGCTCAACGTCCTCAGAGATGATGAAGAATAGACAGAAGTCAGCATTGGAAGGCCCTGGTGCAGCTTCTACTTTAGCATTAGCATTAGCAGGTATTTGCTACGGGATCAAAGAGGTATTAAACAGGTGGTCATAACGTCATAATGACACAATAATGAGTGGTGAGGCTTTGATCTCACCACACACACACATCACACACCATGACATCACTTCCTCTGTGAGCATCTGATCCTCACTTTTCCATCTTTCACGTGACAAACGGAACCTTGTGGGGGCTGAAGGACGGAGTGTGTTTTCAGGTGTTGCAGCGCGAGAACGCACAGGTGAGGGAGGAGGTCTACATTTTGGTCCCAACAGGAACAATGTTTAAATAAATCTATATTTCTATTAAAAAACATACATCTGATTCAGCTGAAACTTTGCATGATAATTGAAGAACCAACTCAACATAACTGAGCCAAATTTCATAAAGGTTCAGTCAATTAAAAACCAATCAAATCAAACGCATGATAGTGCACATTTACAGGTGCTCACACCTATGTTCAACCTTTAAACTCTCCTACCTGGCACAATGGACCTCATGGGGACTTGTTTCTGAGATTCTGTGTGTGTTTCAAAGAGCAGGGTTTCAAACCTTTGATGTAGAAACATTGGATTAGGAAAGAAATGTTGTGTGGAGAAGAAGCCAAAGCGGAGAAATCCCACAGAAAGTGAGTCAGCATCGTGCAAAGACTAACCGCCTGTAAATCGTTCGTCCAATGAGGCCGAGATGAGCAATGACAGTGTGGTATTACCCGCCCGCTGAGCACATACAGATGTTCCAGACCACTCACACGACCCTTTTATTTGTTATAATATAAACATCAAACCCTGATTCACACTCCCACATTCAGTGTGTGTGTGTGTGTGTGTGTGTGTGTGTGTGTGTGTGTGTGTGTGTGTGTGTGTGTGTGTGTGTGTGTGTGTGTGTGTTTTCAACACCTGTAAAATCCTCCAGCTGTGATTAGTCAGCAGGGAACGCCCGTCTGTCTTCCACCAATCTGAGATGGCTTCACTTCGTCCTTCAGGGTGGTCCCTGGTCCCACAGTCCGGCTCTGGGTAACGAACCAACAAATATCAAAGTACAAGGCTTCTTTCATCCAAAAAAGAAAAAGAAAAAAAAAAAAACACAAATTGTGATTGAAATGCATCCAAACAAAAGGAAACAAACCGACAGAAGAAGTTCAATAAGACACAAAATATTCAACACTTTCACACAAAATTGTTCCCTTAAGACCAACAAACTGTGGAAGGAAACAATGAACACAAACACCAACAAACTCCACTAAAACAAACAGATTTAAGACATTTCTGCATCAACCCATGATGCTTTGCGGGCCATTCAAGATGGCCGCCCCCTGGCTCCTTAACTGTAAAATAAAGCTGATCTTCAAAAGGCAATTCAATAATTCTATGTCAATGTTAAGCATTATTTTCTCTTTCCCATCATTCCAAATCCACCTGAAGGAGCGAGAGGTTAGCGGTTAGCTTTAGCCTAAAAACCACAGCACAAAGCTAATGAGGCTAATCAGAGACGACCCACAGGAAGTGAAGCTTCACATTTATCATTTGTCTTTATTCTGGAAAGTTCTTCAGTGTGATTTTACAATAATTACGTCGTCTTTTCAGACAACAAATAAGGAAACTTCCTCCTCTTGGAATCTTTGTTGTCATCGTTTTGTGTCATCTTTAGTTTAGTTATTGGCTGTTTTATGTCTGTTTGTTGATCTTTTACTTTTTTATGTAATTTGTGTCTGGTTGGTGCAAGTTTTGTGGTTTTTGGCTATTTTTTAACAAAAACATTTTTTGTATTTTTTTGTTTGTTTATTTTCTATAATTTTTTTGTGTATTTGTTTACTGGTTTTTTTTTACTGTCATTTGGTTTGGGTGTGCTCAGTGTTAGCATTAGCATCCTCTTTTCCCTCCGTCGCCTGTTGATCCGAGTGATGTCGTGTGTTTTACACTAACGTGAACGTTCATGGTTCATCTGAGTGTGTGTGACCTGAGGAATCTGCATTAGCACTGTGACGTTAGCATGATGTGACGAGCCCTCCGTCCCAAATCTCTCCAGAATTCCTCCTGTAGCTTTCACACTGATGCATAATGGAGGTGTGGCACATACAGAGTGCCTGCAACATGCTTGTCTGAAGAAGCCCCGATGCATTATGTAGGTGGGATGAATGTTTCTGGATGTGGCTTTGACTTTGATGTGCTTTTTACAAGAGGTTTGAGTGAACGTAACAAAGTTCAACCAACTCTTCATCTTCTGGAAACTTATGGTACCTCAGACAGAAGGTCATCGCCTTTACCAGAGGAGGAGGAAACCAAATATCAGCATGTCCCACAGTTAGAATATTTTATATATATACACACACACACACACACACACACACACACACACGAGTCCACAGGAAGAGAACTGAGCAGTCCATGACTCTCCAATTAGAGAAAACGACTAAACGCGGTTCAGGCTTCGTTCGTACCAGAATAATCTTGTGTTTCCATTAAAGGTTGTTTTTGGGGGAGGAGCCTGGTAACTGGTGAAATCTCATCCTGTGAGACTTCTCTGCAGAAGACTGAGAACACACTGCATTCCTTTGTTGTTTCACGTCTAATGTGGCACTAATCATTAATAAGTCTAATGATAAGAAATATCTGGGTCTTCTCTTCCGTCCACACGTACCACGCTGTGTTTTCTCAAAGAGAAGTGGTCATTTGTGTCAAAAGTGTTTAAATTGCACTTTAACGATACATTTCAATATGGAAACGTCTGAAAAACCTCCTCATGAAAGAATAAAACCTTGGTGTTCTGATTGACTCAGATCTGACATTCAGCATCAGATCAAATCTATCACAAAAACATCTTCTACCACCTAAAGAACATCTCCAGAGTGAAAGGTTTAATGACTCAGAAAGATCAGGAGAAACTGGTCCATGCTTTTATCTCCAGCAGACTGGACTATTGTAATGGTCTTCATCAAACATCTACAGCTGGTTCAGAACGCTGCAGCTCAGGTCTGAACCAGAACAAAGAGGTCAGAACACATTACACTGGCTCCCAGTCAGCCTCAGAGGAGACTGTAAAGTTCTGCTGCTGGTTATAAATGTGTGAATGGGTTTGGTCCAGAATACATCAGTGAGATGTTAGTCAGGTATGAACCCAGCAGGTCTCTGAGATCTATGGACACAGGTCAGATAGTGGAGCCCAGAGCTCACAGTAACCATGGTGATGCTGTGTTTAGTTGTTATGCTGCAAAGAAATGGAACAAACTGCAGCAGAGCTGAAGTCAGCATCACATGTGAACATTTTGAAATCAAAGTTAAAGGAACTTTTTTGATTTTTGGTCATGTTGATGATTTTAAATTATTTTATTTCTGTTGAAAGTTTTCTGTTGCACTTTTTGATCATGTAAAGCACATTGAGTTGCTTTGTGTATGAAATGTTCTATACAGATAAATTGCCTTGCATTTTATTAGTGATTAAAACCATGATTTCCATCTTTAAGATGACTATAATAATAATAATAAATGTTCCTGGATAACAGTGGATATTATTCAGATGAATAAATAAATGTGGTTATCACAGATTCATAGAACAATGGACCATCATTTTACTGACTTTATGGATGGACCCCAAAAATCTCTCCTTTATTCCCCCTTATAGATGGTCCTGTCTCCACATGACTGTTCTTCAATGTTCATGTCTGTGTTCAACCACCTTCAGCTACAGTGGGGGTCCCTGCTCTCTGGGACCTTTATTTTGGAGGGTCCCCACTCTATGGGACCTTTATTTTGGAGGGTCCCCGCTCTATGGGACCTTTATTTTGGAGGGTCCCCACTCTCTGGGACCTTTACTTTGGAGGGTCCCCGCTCTCTGGGACCTTTATTTTGGGGGGTCCCTGCCTGAACAGGTTGAGAACCACTGGTCTTGAGGGTCATCGAGAACATTGCAGGGGGTCGTTTTATTTAATGTTTATAATTTGAATATATTTTTTTTCTATTTGAATAAAATTGATTATCATTTGTCCTTTTTATTCCTTAAGTGTAACTAAATGCTCCTGTGTTGATGTTGAGGTTTATTTGTGGGGTATAAATCAGGTCAGCAGCTCTGTGTGAGGAGGAAACGCTCAGTGGTGCTGATGCTATGTGTCAGTATGGAATAAGGAGCTACTCTCACATTCAGAGCTCGCTCAGACGCTCTCCTGCTAAATGTAAATGTCCCTCAGGCATAGCAGAGCAGCATTACAGCTGCTGCATAAGGAATGAAACACTGCTGTCCCGCCGTGACCTCGCCCTACACTAGTCCACACAAGTACAGCTAAAGTTAAACACAAATCTACAATAGAAGAAATTCACACATAAAATATTCAATTTGAATTTAAAAAAGAGACAAAAAACAATACTATAATTAAATTAAATAATATGTAAAATATATATTTACAACTCAATCTACAACTAAGTGGAGATCTGATACCAAAATCAAATAAAATATTAACTATTATTATTCTAAATGTATATATACTGTATATATATATATAAATGTAATAGAAACAAGATTTCTAAAAAAATTACTAAATTATCAAATAATTCCTGTAAACACTATATTAAATTAAAGTGATTAAACTAAATCAAGAAACAGCAGCAAATAACCAAGATATGTAAACAATAGACACAATAGAAACAGCAGCAGATAAACATTAAACATAAACACGTTTGTCAAATGTAATAAAATAAATGTTGGCTGTATAATGTAATCTGAAATGTAGAAAAATGTTTAAAAATTAAAAACTGAATTAAAAAATGACACAAAACATCTTCCACTTTTCTAGGTTGTTTGTTTCACAAAGATTGAAGTAAAAAACATGTAATAAAGTCACTAAATTAATAAAAGTACATGAATTCAGTGAGTTTACTTTAATTTACATGTACAGAACACGGTGCAGAGCTCTGCAGCTAAAGATACACACCTCAAGGATGGGGCGGAGACAACCTGCAGGAGTGTGAGAGTGTGTGTGTGTGTGTGTGTGTGTGTGTGTGTGTGTGTGTGTGTGTGTGTGTGTGTGTGTGTGTGTGTGTGTGTGTGTGTGTGTCATCAGTGATGGAGGGATGTGTCCTCGTTGGTATTCAGGGGACAGATGCTCCGTGTTACTGCTGCAATCAAAGCCAGAGCTGCTGCTGTCGACCAAATCAGACACACACACACACACACACACACACACACACACACTAGGATTAACCCTTTAGATCTGAGGTAGAATAAATCAGAATTCCTTTATTAATCCCAGGGGGAAATTGCTTTTGTTAAAGTCACAAATCACAAAAAAAAATTAAAAACATTAACAAAGAAACAACAACATAAACAAAAAAAAGTTAGCGTAACTTTTAAATAATGACGTTTGGTTTCAGGTCAAAGTTCAACGTCACATTAAACTGAAACATGTCAGATTTACTTTGGGATTAAAACAACTTGTTAGAAACATTTACACACGTTTTCACATCTGTCTGAATCCTGAACTGACTTATAACAACAAATAAAACAAGCGTTATTGCTCTGTAAAGTAATAAATAAATATTAAATTAAATATAATACTTCAGGTCATGATTCTCTGCTGCCATCTGCTGTTCACATGAGAGTTTCACTGCTGAGGAGCTTCATATGCTAGGCTAATAGCTAAAGGTTAATGTTAAGCTAATAGCTAAGGGTTAATGTTAAGCTAATAGCTAAAGGTTAATGTTAAGCTAATAGCTAAAGGTTAATGTTAGGCTAATAGCTAAAGGTTGATGTTAAGCTAATAGCTAAAGGTTAATGTTAGGCTAATAGCTAAAGGTTAATGTTAAGCTAATAGCTAAGTGTTAATGTTAAGCTAATAGCTAAAGGTTAATGTTAAGCTAATAGCTAAAGGTTAATGTTAGGCTAATAGCTAAAGGTTGATGTTAAGCTAATAGCTAAAGGTTAATGTTAGGCTAATAGCTAAAGGTTAATGTTAAGCTAATAGCTAAAGGTTAATGTTAAGCTAATAGCTAAAGGTTAATGTTAAGCTAATAGCTAAAGGTTAATGTTAGGCTAATAGCTAAAGGTTAATGTTAAGCTAATAGCTAAAGGTTAATGTTAAGCTAATAGCTAAAGGTTAATGTTAAGCTAATAGCTAAAGGTTAATGTTAAGCTAATAGCTAAAGGTTAATGTTAGGCTAATAGCTAAAGGTTAATGTTAGGCTAATAGCTAAAGGTTAATGTTAAGCTAATAGCTAAAGGTTAATGTTAGGCTAATAGCTAAAGGTTAATGTTAAGCTAATAGCTAAAGGTTAATGTTAGGCTAATAGCTAAAGGTTAATGTTAAGCTAATAGCTAAAGGTTAATGTTAAGCTAATAGCTAAAGGTTAATGTTAAGCTAATAGCTAAAGGTTAATGTTAAGCTAATAGCTAAAGGTTAATGTTAAGCTAATAGCTAAAGGTTAATGTTAAGCTAATAGCTAAAGGTTAGTTCTATGCTAATAGCTAAAGGTTAATGTGAGGCTAATAGCAAAAGGTTAGTGCTAGGTTAATAGCTAAAGGTTAATGTTAGGCTAATAGCAAAAGGTTAGTGCTAGGTTAATAGCTAAAGGTTAGTGCTAGGCTATTAGCTAAAGGTTAGTGCTAGGCTAATAGCTAAAGGTTAGTGCTATGCTAATAGCTAAAGGTTAGTGCTATGCTAATAGCTAAAGGTTAGTGCTAGGCTAATAGCTAAAGGTTAGTGCTATGCTAATAGCTAAAGGTTACTGCTAGGCTAATAGCTAAAAGTTGGTGCTAGGCTAATAGCTAAAGGCTAATGCTATGTTAATAGCTAAAAGTTAATGCTAGGCTAATAGCTAAAAGTTAGTGCTATGCTAATAGCTAAAGGTTAATGCAAGGCTAATAGCTAAAGGTTAGTGCTAGGCTAATAGCTAAAAGTCAATGCTATGCTAATAGCTAAAAGATAGTGCTATGCTAATAGTTAAAGGTTAGTGCTAAGCTAATAGCTAAAGGTTAATACTATGCTAATAGCTAAAAGTTAATGCTATGCTAATAGCTAATAACATTTTTAAATCAAAGTTAAAGGAACTTTTTTTCTCTACTGCGTATGATTGAGAGAGTGATTTATGGTCATGTTGATGATGTCATGTGTTTGTTGATGATTTTAAATGATTTTACTGATGATTTTAAATGTTCTTATTGATTTTAAGCTGTTGAATGTTTTATCATGTAAAGCACATTTAGCTGCGTTGTGTATGAAATGCGCTATACAAATAAATTTGCCTTGCCTTGCCTAGAGTTAAGCTAATTACTAAGAATAAGTTTTACTATAATAGATTAGGTTTAAGCTAATAGGTAAAAGTTACAGTTCGGTTTATAACTAAGGAACAGGTTTGGCTAATAGCTAAGGAATAAAGTTAGGCTAATCGCTAACGCTAAATCTTATGTTAATTGACAAATTGCAATAACTAATAAAGAAAAATCAGCACCGGAAGTTGTTTTATTAATTGCGTCACTTTCATTTTATTACTTTAACTAATGAATAATGATGCTGTAACTTTCCCTCACAGCGCCCCCTACAGGCAGCTCAGAGTGGTTTTTTAAGTGGTTTTCCTGCATGTCCATCAGGCTTACACTAAGTTTACACCAAGTTTGAAGAAGTTAAAGCAGAAGGTGAAGTTATCTCCCGTTTCCATAAGAATAGGCAGCAGGGCTCCATGAATATTTAAGGCCCTCTCCAAACAGCTCTGATTAAATCCTGTGATTAACATTTCACACTGACTCCTGGTGTCGTGTGAGGACAGGTATACGAGGCAGAGCTTTTCCAATCTGCCGGAGTCCCCGGCTGATCTCTGGGTACATTTACATTCCAGCGGCGGCGCGGCTCATCTGAATGTAAATGCTGAGCTGATTGCAGCGCGGGACAAGTTAGCGGTGGGAGGAGGAAACGAGCGGCGTGTCCTCACAAAGGTCAGCACGGAGAATAAAGAAGATCCCAATCAGGGTGAAGTGATTATCCAATCAGATGGAAGCTCTGATTGACAGCCTTAGTCATCTCACGCTGTTGGAGCTCCAAACTCATCAAAAATCACTATTATCTTAATGCACCGCTGGATTTAAAGGATTCTATCTCATTTCTTTGTTACATTTATTTATTTTCCAACATTTTTAAAACATGAAACTAAGTAGAAACACCTGAGTTTGAAAAGTTTGTGGTTAGAAATGGCCTCATTGGGTTTTTACTTGAATTCATAAAAAGTTAAAGGCTAATGGTTAACACTAGACAAGTAGCTAAATGTTAGCACGAGGCTAAAAGCTTAAAGATATTGCTAAGCTAATAGCTAAAGTTTAGGCCAATGTCTAATGGTTAGTGCTAGCCTAATAGCTAATGGTTAGTGCTAGCCTAATAGCTAATGGTTAGTGCTTGGCTAATAGCTTACGGTTTAGCTAATAGCCAAAGCTTACTGCTGGGACACTATCTTAAAGTTTTGCTAAACTAATAGCTAAAAGTTAAGCCAATGGCTAATGGTTAATGCTAGGCTATTAGCTAAATGTTAAACTACTAGCTCTGACTTTTTAACCTTCTTAAATGTACATTTTCCTAAAATAAACATAAAACAACGGGTTACTTTCCTCCCTTTGTGTAAAAGTTGTACCAAAGATGAAAGCATGATTTCAGATTAATGAGGTTATTGCAAGTTATTTTCTGCTACACGATGCTAACGCTGTTGTCTTTAATGATGTAGCTCCGCCTCCACAAACATGAACGCTAAGCTAATGTGCTGTTCTCCCTCTCATTAGCCGCTCACTGACCTCTCCTTTTCTTCTCCTTTAAGAATCAATGCCATCACGTCTGCCTTTCATCTTCTCGCTACGTCCTGATTGGACGATGGGAGGCCAGCTCAGGTGAATCCCGCTCTGCTTTTCCCTCCTTCGTTCTGAAGAAGTTTCATCTCCCGACGCCATTAAGCTGCTCCTGACCCAGAAACACATCGATCTGATCGCTCATCTCTCAGGAAAACATCTGTGGAGGAGAACGAGCCGAGCAGAGTCACGTAGGGACAACGTTTCCTTTGTGGAAAAAAGATTCACGAGAAGGAACAGGAAGCTGTGGCGTTCCTCATAAACTCACCGTTAGGAAATAACAAAGGTCTGACACTGAAAGCCAATCAGAGAGTAGAAGGACATACAAAGACACGTTTAAATCCTTTAAAGTAAGACAATCTTCTGATTGGACGCTGTGTATTCATTAAAGAGCTTTCATCCAATCAGGTTTCAGCTCTCATCTGTTGCCAGGCTCTCTAATACTTGTCCTGGGTTCTAGTGTTTTAGAGGCTATAATAAACCACAACGCACCTGTTGCTTTAACCAATCAGAAGTGGAGTACTGTCAGCTGATCATTCTCAGCCCACTGATTGGACGACCACAGAGAACGCCAAACTGACATCATTTTTGGATTTCCTACTAGAATAGAATAACTCAGCATGAGTGTCAATTTTTCAGCTACAGCGGATGCTAACGTGTGCTAAATGAACAAACCTGTGTTTTAGTGTAGTGGTTCTCAACCTGTTCAGCCCTATAGCAACCCACAAAATAAAGGTCCCATAGAGCAGTGACCCTCCAAAATAAAGGTCCCAGAGAGCGAGACCCTCCAAAATAAAGGTCCCAGAGAGCGGGGACCCTCCAAAATAAAGGTCCCATAGAGCAGAGACCCTCCAAAATAAAGGTCCCATAGAGCGAGACCCTCCAAAATAAAGGTCCCATAGAGCAGGGACCCTCCAAAATAAAGGTCCCAGAGAGCGGGGACCCTCCAAAATAAAGGTCCCACAGAGCAGTGACCCTCCAAAATAAAGGTCCCATAGAGCGAGACCCTCCAAAATAAAGGTCCCATAGAGCAGGGACCCTCCAAAATAAAGGTCCCACAGAGCAGTGACCCTCCAAAATAAAGGTCCCAGAGAGCGGGGACCCTCCAAAATAAAGGTCCCATAGAGCAGGGACCCCCACTGTAGCTGAAGGTGGTTGAACACAGACATGAACATTGAAGAACAGTCATGTGGAGACAGGACCATCTATAAGGGGGAATAAAGGGGAGATTTTTGGGGTCCGTCCATAAAGTCAGTAAAATGATGGTCCATTGTTCTATGAATCTGTGATAACCACATTTATTTATTCATCTGAATAATATCCACTGTTATCCAGGAACGTTTATTATTATTATTATAGTCATCTTAAAGATGGAAATCCTGGTTTTAATCACTAATAAAATGGTTCAAAGTGACCAAAAATGTGAAAAAGGATTTTAAAAACCACAGAAATTGATAAAACAGACAGAAAAAGTAGTAAAAAAAAAAAGAGTTCAAAGTGTCAATATTGGAAATATTAGTTTAAACTGGCAAAAAATGGGCATGACGAATGGTGAATGTGGTTAAATTGGCAAAAAATAATAATGAAATCTGGTGAAAAGAAGTTAAAAGTGACAATAATGGGTCAATGAATGTGACAAGTGGTAGAAAGGGTTTATAAGTGATGAATATGTGCTGAAAGTGGAAAAATGTGTAGAAAAGTCATTAAAATGTGATGTAAAAGTGTCAGAAATGGGAGAAATGTAGCAAAAATACATTAAAAGGAGCAAAAATATGGCAAGAAAAAATGGGTAAAAAAAAATAAGCAAAAATGAGCTCAAATTGTTCAAATAATATTCCTAGTTTGCATCTGGCGACCCATTTCCAGTGTCTCACAACCCCAAATAGGGTCCTGACACCAAGGTTGAGAACATGTTTTGACATTTTGGACAGTGTGATGCTCCCAGCTTTGTGGGAGGAGTTTGTTATTCCAGCACCTTTGGGATGAACAGGCATCTTGTCCAACATCAGTGCCTGACCTGTTCTCAGCTCTCAGTCGTCCGGTTTACTGCCACATTCTCTCATTACTAATCCTGCTGCTCTATAAAGAAACATATTTAACAAAACCTCTAAACCAAGATAAAATCCACTACAGGTTCCTCTCAGACACACAGGAGGATGGAATCATGGAAGAGGCACAGATTC